>NC_074667.1:46276114-46576114 GCF_029448725.1 Salvelinus fontinalis | reverse complement strand
TATATATATAGTGTGTGCAAATGAGGTAAGATAAGGGAGGTAAGACAATAAATAGGCCATAGTGGCAAAATAATTACAATTTAGCAATTAAACACTGGAGTGATAGACTGGAGTGATAGATGTGCAGAAGATGAATGTGCAAGTACATTTACATTTTAGTCATTTAGCAGACGCTCTTATCCAGAGCGACTTACAGTAGAGTGCATACATTTTATTACATTTTTTACATTTCATTACATTTTACATACTGAGACAAGGATATCCCTACCGGCCAAACCCTCCCTAACCCGGACGACGCTATGCCAATTGTGCGTCGCCCCACGGACCTCCCGGTTGCGGCCGGCTGCGACAGAGCCTGGGCGTGAACCCAGCCCAGCCTGGGCACGAACCCAGAGACTCTGGTGGCACAGCTAGCACTGCGATGCAGTGCCCTAGACCACTGCGCCACCCGGGAGGCCAAGTAGAGTATGGGGATGAGGTAGTTACATGGGCTATTTACAGATGGGCTATGTACAGGTGCAGTGATCTGTGAGCTGCTCTGACAGCTGGTGCGTCAAGTTAGTGAGGGAGATATGAGTCTCCAGCTTCAGTGATTTTTGCAGTTCGTTCCAGTCATTGGCAGCAGAGAACTGGAAGGAAAGGCGCCAAAGGTTCAATTGGCTTTTGGGGTGACCAGTGAGATATACCTGCTGGAGCGCAAGCTACGGGTGGGTGCTGCAATGGTGACCAGTGAGCTAAGGTGGGGACTTTACCTAGCAAAGACTTGTAGATGACCTGGAGCCAGTAGGTTTGGCGACGAATATGAAGCGAGGGCCAGCCAACGAGAGCATACAGGTCGCAGTGGAGGGTAGTATATGGGACTTTGGTGACAAAATGGATTGCACTGTGATAGACTGCATCCAATTTGCTGATTAGAGTGTTGGAGGCTATTTTGTAAATGACATCGCCGAAGTCAAGGATCGGTAGGATAGTCAGTTTTACGAAGGGTATGTTTGGCAGCATGAGTGAAGGATGCTTTGTTGCGAAATAGGAAGCCCATTCTAGATTTCATTTTGGATTGGAGATGCTTAATGTGAGTCTGGAAGGAGAGTTTACAGTCTAACCAGACACCTAGGTAGTTGTAGATGTCCACATATTCTAAGTCAGAGCCGTCCAGAGTAGTGATGCTGGACGGGCGGGCAGGTTTTGGTAGTGATCGGTTGGAAAGCATGCATTTAGTTTTACTTGCATTTAAGAGCAGTTGGAGACCACGAAAGGAGAGTTGTATGGCATTGAAGCTCGTCTGGAGGTTAGTTAACACGGTGTCCAAAGAAGGGCCAGAAATATACAGAATGGTATTGTCTGCGTAGAGGTGGATCAGAGAATCACCAGCAGCAAGAGCGACATCATTGACGTATACAGAGAAAAGAGTCGGCCCGAGAATTGAACCCTGTGGCAATCCCATAGAGACTGCCAGAGGTCCGGACAACAGGCCCTCCAATTTAACACACTGAACTCTGTCTGAGAAGTAGTTGGTGAACCAGGCAAGGCAGTCATTTGAGAAACCAAGGCTATTGAGTCTGCCGATAAGAATGTGGTGATTGACAGAGTCGAAAGCCTTGGCCAGGTCTATGAATACAGCTGCACAGTATTGTCTCTTATCGATGGAGGTTATTATATCGTTTAGGACCTTGAGCGTGGCTGAAGTGCACCCATGACCAGCTCGGAAACCAGATTGCATAGCAGAGAAGGTATGGTGGGATTCGAAAAGGTCGGTGATCTGTTTGTTAACTTGGCTTTCCAAGACTTTAGAAAGGCAGGGTAGGATAGATACAGGAATGTAGCAGTTTGGGCAAGTTGCTGTGGAGGGGTTCAGGGCTGTTGACCAGGGTATGGTAGGGTAATAATTAGTTCTTAACTGACTTGCCTAGTCAAATAAAGGTTACATTTAAAAAAGTACAAATAAATTCTACAATGCCTGTTCAACTTTTTATTGAGACCATTATCAACAACGGATTTGTAATTTGTGATAAAGACCTGGCCATCTGGCGCATTAGAAAACAGGAAACATGGTTAAGAATGATTAAAACAACCACTTCATCAGTGATCTATTTTGATTACATAATGTAGAAATGTCCTAGAGAAACATTGAGAAACCTACTTTATATTCTAAACACACACACACACACACACAATGTGCTATTATATGCAGCTCCTCTGTAGCTCTCCCAGAATTTCTGGGTGTTAATGAGTCCTGAACGCCAAATAAATACTCTTTCACAGGACGGTTGGCAGCAGCACCTCTCTTTTCCCATCCCAGACATAAAACCCAGAGCACCTCGCTCACACGCTCACGCACGCATTCTCTCGATCGCGCGTTCACATACACACTCACAAACAGCAGGCCGTCTGTCTCGACTGCCTTTGTGAGTGCTGATCGGTTAGGGTCTGGGAAACTCCCTTTCCCCTCTCTATATCAACCGTAAAAGTTCCCCAAGAAAAAGGTCTGAATGGCCTATTGATAGAGAACAATGTGAAGACAAGGTAAAGGAAGGATTCTGTTTGGGATAGGGTTATTTAGACACATATCGTAAATGAAGATGGATGTGAATGTAAACGACAGTTTGTTACTGTGTTTGTGTTGGTCTCAGAGGAAACATCATGTCAACACTAAAGTGTTATACGTAATTATATTTGTTATAGCTGAATGTGTTTGTGTGTGCGTGTGTGTGTGTGTACTGTATACAGTGTGTATAACCCAACTTGTCCAGTCAATGAGGTGTCCCTGTTGTGTACACAGTGCCCTGATGAACTCAAACAACCCATGGCCCTGAAATTCCATTCTCTCTCTCTGACCCTTTGATCCATTGTTCCGGTGGAAGCATTCTGAGAAGAATCACATTCTAAAGAGGCAAGACTACGGGTGTGGAAAAACCACTCATTCATAATTCTCTTTCTTTCACTCTCTTTCCATGCTCTCTTCATAACCTCTCTTTTTTCACTCCATTTCTGACAAACTCACTTGGGAGATCTGGGCTGCCAGCCTGTGTATGGGAGAGTTTTGTAACAATTCCTAACAGTTTTCATAAAGAGTAAGGTATCAAACCTGTCGGTAATACAAATAGCATGTATGTCAAGTCTCTGGCAGGGTTTGATCTACGCTGATGGGACACAGACCCCTGAAAGTGTAAAAATAACCCATTATCTTGTGCTGTCTCTCTCTCTCTCTTTCTCTCTCTCTCTCTCTCTCTCTCTCTCTCTCTTGAAATAACCAATTATCTTGTGCTCTCTCTCTCTCTCTCTCTCTCTCTCTCTCTCTCTCTCTCTCTCTCCCTCCCATCAGTGTCACATCCATCTATTTCAAAGGCAACATGTAGACTGATAGATGGTTGCTGTTAGAGTTACAAACAGACATCAGCCTGCAGACAGACAGACTAGAAGGCAAGCAGGCTGAAAGTGTCAGGCTAACTGAGATGAGTAGGCATGTCTTTGAGTCAGTGATCTTATTGTGAAAGATCTAGGCTCAGATATCTGAATGTGTGTGTCAGTGAATTACAAGTTCAGCCAAAACATGGCCCTGTCCTATTCAACACCCCTGTGAACACACATTGGATGTTGTGGTGACTTTGTAGTACCTGGGGAATTGAGGTGACGTGACTACACGATGACACAGCTCTAACCCTGTGACTTCTACTATGTGGCTTTATAACCTTTCTATTTAAAATAAGCATAAGATTTTTGATTGGTGTGTCAGTGAAGTAACAACACATTTGGGTATTTAGGGTGATTTACAGTTACAGTTAAGGTCAGTTAATAAGGTAACGGTAAAGGTAGAACAAGTAAAAAGAAAGAGAATGGGGAAGGTGCTGATTGACATAGCGGGCACAAGTAACTCCCGGCAACACTGACAGACACGGACACAATGGGGTCCTGACGACAGCTGTATGGGACGTGAGAGTGACAGTGTGTGTGTGTGCACCAAATATTTAATTTAGTCCAATACACTCCAGACTCAGCACTTTTACATATGTACGCTGAGCAAGATAACCTTGGATATTGAACAGCAACAGTTTCTAATTATAACATTTGAATGAGGCAAATAATAGATAAGGTTTGTTATGAGACTGGTACCTAGGCTAATTTTCCCACATAAGGTTCCAAATCCACTCAAATGACCTTGTAATGCATACTCATGTCCCCAGGGCTTGATCTTGTGCATGAGTGATGAGTCATTGGTCAGAGTTAATATCAGACTTACAGATGTTGGAGAGTTCAAAGGTCAAATCCTCAGTCCATCAGGTCAGCAGGTGAAACAGAACAAGCTTATTAATGTCAACTTTCCCCAAGGACTTGGCTCACACACAGGTGATAAAGCCTTCCTTGTTAGAAGAGGTACTTGGTCTCTACTAACCAAAGATCAAGAGAGGGAGCTGAGGGCCTTAAAATTGATCCCGTCACACCAAAACCCCAACCACAAGTTTCTGTCTGGAGATTAGTAGATTCACAAGGAATATCCAGTTTCAACTGTGCTGCCTGCGGCTATGGAACCCTGACCTGTTCACCGGACATGCTACCTGTCCCAGACCTGCTGTTTTCAACTCTCTAGAGACAGCAGGAGCGGTAGAGATACTCTGAATGATCGGCTATGAAAAGCCAACTGACATTTACTCCTGAGGTGCTGACCTGTTGCACCCTCGACAACCACTGTGATTATTATTATTTGACTCTGCTGGTCAACTATGAACATTTGAACATCTTAGCCATGTTCTGTTATAATCTCCACCCGGCACAGACAGAAGAGGACTGGCCACCCCTCATAGCCTGGTTCCTCTCTAGGTTTCTTTCTAGGTTCTGGCCTTTCTATTAAGTTTTTCCTAGACACCGTGCTTCTACACCTGCATTAATTGCTGTTTGGAGTGTCATGACGTTGGCCTGGGGGTAGGTTTATGACAGTCATAAATACCTCTTCCCCCCCATTTTCCTCTCCCTACTCTACTGATGTGACATTAGAAAACCCTTTGGTTAACATAGAGATTCTGGGAACATCAGAAGTTAGGGGGAAATTAACTATATTCTAGTAATCCGACCAATTGAACATATGCGGTGGTACTTAAGGTATATTATGTCAGTTCGGTTGTCATCTGGCACATTCTCATCAATGATAGAATGACATAAACTCTACTGTGGAAAGTCTACACATCAGAGTTATCGGATTCACATGGAATTGTTGTTCAATTCAAATGTTTGAATATGAAATTATACGTGATGGGATGAAATGTGATTTTAGCTTCTAAAATGTGAGAATTGGGTTTTCATGAGTGAATTAGGCCCGACTCAGTGGCCCTCCCACGTGAAGAGACCTAGGTTGTAAATTATAAAACACACCCCTTTTCTCCCTCCACTATATAAGCCATTGACGAAAATTTAACCTCCTGTTCCGAGGATGTGATGACGACGGTCCGATGTCAGAATGGTTCAGATAATAACTACAGAACGAAGCCAACATCAGCGTGAGCTTTGGTTGCGAATGGTATGAAATTTGAACTCTTATTCACTATAGAAGTGATACCTCCTAGACGTTGAGTTAGCAACAGCAGCTGCAAACGTAAATTAGGATAGGACAGACAGAGTATCCCGTCTACCACCCAACGACGTTACTACAACGTATCCAATTGACCAGCAGAGACATTCTTCAAAGGACAAAGGACTCGGTTGGGCAACACGTCCTTCCATCTACCACCAACCAACCGAAGCGCAGCTCAGAGTAAATATTTATTGCATTTTCCTTTTCCAAATGGACGGTAATTTAGAATGCATAGGATACTGTATTTACGATAGCATGGCTTCTTTCTTTGTTCCTCAAGTCTTCCCGCTCTTTCACTCAAACCCAGCCCCCTTTTCTTTTGTAACCAGCTGTCATATCTGTTCCGCCCACTAGGGACGTTTTCCTTTATGACGTAATTTGTAATCAAGTTATGATTAATTATGTGTATGTGTAATTCTGTGTGATTAGTTAGGTATTTAGTAAATAAATAATTAAACCCAATTTTGTATTGCTGATTCAACTTGTTAGCCAGGGTTCGTGAAGATAACCAAGAATTTCTAACTTTCAGATGAGACTGAAATAAGTTCACGATTAATATTGACTGCTATTTATGTAAAATATTACTAGGTCTTTAAGAGTTTATTCGGAAGATAACAGCTGTATAAAACTTATTTTGTGGTGCCCCGACTTTCTAGTTAATTACATTTACATGACTAGCTCAATCAGGTAATAGTTATTACAGAGAAACGATTTTATAGAATAGCATGTCATATCACTTAATCAGGCATAGCCAAAGACACGACAGGGGTTTTAGGCTGGGTTTCTGTACAGCACTTTGAGATATCAGCTGATGTAAGAAGGGCTTTATGAATGAAATTGATTTGATATCCACAGGTTAAATTGGGAATTCGGAGGTAGGGGAGCCATTCTTGGGGGGGTTATAGTTGAGGCTAGGGTTAGGGTTGAACCGGGACGTGGACATGGGATTTCTCTTAATGGGACTCCTTGCAGCCAATGGCAATGTCTGCTTTAGGTGTAATGCCGGGAGCCACTTGTGGATTTGACAGCTCTAACGCAGTTTAAAGTAATTTAAACTGTATTTGTCACATGCACTGAATACAACAGGTGTAGACTTTACTGTGAACTGCTTACTTATGAGCCTTTTTTCGCAACAATGCAGTTAAAAGGTAAGAACAAAAAATCTGACAGTCTCATTATCGTTATTTTATTACTATGTAAAAGGAGTAGCGGTACCAAGTCAATGAGCAGGGTTCAACATAGTTGAGGTAAATGAGGTAATATTTACAGGGAGGTAAAAGTGTCTAGGCAATAAGGATAGATAATAAACAGAATAGAAGCAGTGTGTAAAAAGAGTGTGAAAGTGTGTGTGTGGTGTGTGTGAAAGAGACAGCAAAGAGGAGGGTTTCCTGTGCAAGTTAATGCTTGATTCTGTGCCCGATGAAAACAATACTAGGCACAGTTCCATTTTTGTGGATTTCCCATTAGGAGCCAGTGATGGCTTGGCGGTGGAAGACACAGAGGACCTTGAGGCTCTCAACCTGCTCCAATACAGCCCTGTCGATGTGAATGGAGCCCTCCGTTTCCAGTAAACCAAGAGGCGAAGGGAGAGGTTTTACTCAGCCCAAAGTCTGTCCTTGAAAATAAGCCCACAAAGTGAGGAATTTTTGTATGGAGGTCAATGAGTGTCGAATTTAGTCAACAAAAAATGTAATTGCTCATTTGCTACGTGAGGATTATTTGATCGAATAGAGGTTTCGTAATGGTTATGTTGTTGTGAATGCACTGATCTACACTTGAAGTCGGAAGTTAACCTACACTTAGGTTGGAGTCATTAAAACGTGTTTTTCAAACACTCCACAAATTTCTTGTTAACAAACTAGAGTTTTGGCAAGTCGGTTAGGACATCTACTTTGTCCATGACACAAGTAATTTTTACAACAATTGTTTACAGGCAGATTATTTGCCTTATAATTCACTGTATCACAATTCCAGTGGGTCAGAAGTTTACATACACTAAGTTGACTGTGCCTTTAAACAGCTTGGAAAATTCCAGAAAATGATGTCATGCTTTAGAAGCTTCTGATAGGCTAATTGACATCATTTGAATCTATTGGAGATGTACCTGTGGATGTATTTCAAGGCCTACCTTCAAACCCAGTGCCTCTTTGCTTGACATCATGGGAAAATCTAAAGAAATCAGCCAAGACCTCAGAAAAGAAAATGTAGACCTCCACAAGTCTGGTTCATCCTTGGGAGAAATTTCCAAACGCCTGACGGTACCACGTTCTTCTGTACAAACAATAGTACGCAAGTATAAACACCATGGGACCACGCAGCCGTCATACCGCTCAGGAAGGAGACGTGTTCTGTCTCCTAGAGATGAACGTACTTTGGTGCGAAAAGTGCAAATCAATCCCAGAACAACAGCAAAGGACCTTGTGAAGATGCTGGAGGAAACTGGTACAAAAGTATATGTTATCCACAGTAAAACGAGTACTATATTGACATAACCTGAAAGGCCGCTCCGCAAGGAAGAAGCCACTGCTCCAAAACCGCCATTAAAAATCCAGACTATGGTTTGCAACTGCACATGGGGACAAAGATCGTACTTTTTGGAGAAATGTCCTCTGGTCTGATGAAACAAAAATAGAACTGTTTGGCCATAATGACCATTCTTATGTTTGGAGGAAAAAGGGGGAGGCTTGCAAGCCAAAGAGCACCTTCCCAACCGTGAAGCACGGGAGTGGCAGCATCATGTTGTGGGGGTGCATTGCTGCAGGAGGGACTGGTACATTTCACAAAATAGATGGCATCATGAGGGAGGAAAAGTATGTGGATATATTGAAGCAACATCTCAAGACATCAGTCAGGAAGTTAAAGCTTGGTCACAAATGAGTCTTCCAAATGGACAATGACCCCAAGCATACTTCCAAAGTTGTGGCAAAATGGCTTAAGGACAACAAAGTCAAGGTATTGGAGTGGCCATCACAAAGCGCTGACCTCAACCTATAGACAATTTGTGGGCAGAACTGGAAAATTGTGTGCGAGCAAGGAGGCCTACAAACCTGACTCAGTTACGCCAGCTCTGTCAGGAGGAATGGGCCAAAATTCACACAACTTATTGTGGGAAGCTTGTGGAAGGCTACCCGAATCGTTTGACCCCAATTAAACAATTTAAAGGCAATACATTCAATTAGTATTTGGTAGCATGTAAACTTCTGACCCACTGGGAATGTGATGAAAGAAATATAAGCTGAAATAAATAATTCTGTACTATTATTCTGACATTTCACATTCTTAAAATAAAGTGGTCATCCTAGGTTAAATGTTAAATGTCAGGAATTGTGAAAAACTGAGTTGAAATTAATTTGGCTAAGGTGTATGTAAACTTCCGACTTCAACTGTAATTATAAGTGGACGCACATGTTATTTCAGCAACTTTGAAAAAATGACTTTATATCTGAGTTGTGTCTGTCATTGACATAGATAGTGGCTCAACATGTATATAACCCATTTAAGCATGGATATTGCCATTGAGGGTTTCCACCATTCTAAAGTAATCAACTGGGTGGGTATTCCTATTAGTTGTGAGCGATCAGCCAATGAAAATTAAGAAATTAGTCTACTTGGTTATAGCCTTAATGGCACTGCCAATGCTGTTACAGAATATCACGTATCAGGATATGACCCAGATGCAGACACAGGAGGCGGATAGTACAGTTCTCATAATATTTATTAGACAGGCCAGGGCAGGATGAGGGAAGTCAGAGGTCAGTAATCCAGGGCTGAGTCAAAGAGGTACTGAACAGCAGGCAGGCTCAGGGTCAGGGCAGGCAGAATGATCAGAATGCGGGGTCTTGTTGAAAACCTCCCGGAGGTCCTGATACTCCGCGAGGACGGTGGAGAGATCAAAGGCCTTACCCAGGCCCACGGGAGGATGTCAAGGGCTAAGCTGCGCCGCCTTAAGGCAATGTGCGTGGCAGAATGGGTTACACAACAGGATAGAACCCGTAGCCGAGTCGATCAGGGGGTTGTGCCTCTGGAGCCATGACAATCCCAAAAACACAGGTGCATGAGGAGATTCAATGAGCAGGAACTGCATGGACTCACTGTGATTCCCTGACACTCTTAGGTTGATAGGAATAGTGCTATGATTTTTTACCTTTATTTAACTAGGCAAGTCAGTTAAGAACAAATTCTTATTTTCAATGATGGCCTAGGAACAGTGGGTTAACTGCCTTGTTCAGGGGAAGAACGACAGATTTATACCTTGCCAGCTCGGGGATTCAAACTTGCAACCTTTCGGTTACTAGCCCAACGCTCTAACCACTAGTCCACCCTCCCATCCGCCCCTATTGCCGATTGATCCTGCCAATAGAGCGCCCATTCAATAATCTGGCATCCATGGGAACGGAGAGAGGTTGTGTGGAGATCCCCAGCTCCGACACTAGGACAGTGTCCAGGAGCACCCGGAGAAATTTAGACCGGTCACCCCACAACAGGATAGCATGGAGAGGAGTACAAGTAAAGGGAGATGGGAGACTCCCTGTATGGCCCACCAGCGTACTCGTACCTACTGATGGGCCTGGGCTTTTTATTGAACAGGTGGAAATGTATTGTCCCGAAATATCACAATACTGAGAGCTATTAGAGCTCAGTCTGCTTGAACGTTCCTCAGGGGATAATCTAGCCTTGCCCAGTTGCATGGGCGTCGGAGGAGACGAGTTGACAGTCCTCTGAGACAGTCCTCTGACAGTCCTCTGATGATTCCAGATGGAGCTCTGGTAACTTCAGATTCTCTCGGGAGTGTAGGAGTCGGGGACTTCTGGGATTTTTCAGAGGCGAGGGAAAAACCGAGGACAAGCGAGGGTGGTCGGGAACAGACTTCCTCTCCCTCCTGCATTTTCGTAATCGCCCATCAATCTTTATGGTCAGGACTATGAGGGAGTCGAGGTCCACGGGTAGCTCCTGGGCTGCGAGCTCGTCTTTAATCCTCTCCGATAATCCATGAAGGAAGGTGTCGAAAAGGGACACCGGATTCCAGGCATTCTCGGCGGCCAACGTGCGAAAGTCTACCACGTATTCAGGTACACTACGGGAATCTTGATTCAGTTGCAGTAGCTTCCGAGCCGCTTCTCTCCCGGACATTGGAGAATCTAACATCTTCCTTACCTCCGCCACGAATGCCTCCAGATTATGGCACACGGAAGTTTGTTGCTCCCACACCACCGTAGCCTAGACGAGCGCCCTCCCAGACATCAGCGTTATAAGATACGCTATCTTCGAGCGATCTGAAAGAAACAAAGAGGGCTGCGGCTCGAAGATGAGGGAGCACTGGGAGAGAAACGCCCAGCATGTTTCAGGATCCCCAGCCTAGCGCTCCGGAGGAGGTAAGTGGGGTTCTCGGAGAGCCGGGGTAGGAAGGGGAGAAGGACCGCTAGTAGCGGGGTTACTGAGAGTCTGGGTGGTTACCGTTGTGGCTGGCTGCCTATTAGATAGCCCGCAGAATTACTCCAGTAAGGTGTGGAGGGTTTGGTCATGGCGTTCTGCCATGGTGAGGAATCCTTCCATAAGGTTTTGTAGTTACTCCTTTGGTCTTCCAATGGTGGCTCCTTGTGAGGGGACAGTGTTGCAGAGCTAGTCCGAGTCTGTTGTGTCAGTCATGGCCAGTTCATACTATCACGACTCAGGATGACCCAGATGAAGACACAGGAGGTGGATGGTACAGTTCTCATAATATTTATTATACAAGGGGACAGGCCAGGGCAGGCAGAGGTCAGTAATCCAATGAAGAGTCAAAGAGGTACAGAACGGCGGTCAGAACCGAGAAGACTAGAAAACAGACACTAGACAGACTGGAAAACGGAAAAAACACGCTGGTAAGACTTGACGGGACAAGATAAACTGGCAACATATAAACAGAAAACACTGGTATAAATACACAGGACATAATGGGGACAAATGGGAGACACCTGGTGGGGGGTGGAGACAAGCACAAGACAGGGGAAACAGATCAGGGTGTGACACAGACGCTATACTTGCACAGATACAAAGATGAGTGCTGTATCTGTATCTCTATGGCCTGTTGTCTATCTTGTCAATATAATAGACAATTGAATTGGGCCCCAAGTAGGGGCTTGGATGGGAGCTTTAATTTTGTTGTCCCTACTGGGTGGCTGGAGACTTGAGATGGTGAAGTGAGATGCATCCAGCTGTAGCCACGCAGCAGCCTGTGACTAAAACTAGCCTGTCACAAAAATCAGCCTGTCACTAAAACCAATACTATTGCCATCTACTGGCCGTGGTTAATCCCTACCACATACTGTACATGTGAACTTCTCCTTTTCTTTCATATATTCCTTTCCTCCTTTTGTCACTCCCTTTACTTTACTCCTTTCCTATCTTTCTTTCATCCTTTCCTAACTTCTTTTCCTTCTTCCTTTCCTATCCTCTCTACTGGCAGTGGTTAATCCTTACCATATACATGTGAACCTCCTTTTCTTTCCTAGATTCCTTTCCTACTATTCTTGCTCCCTTTCATTTCCTCCTTTCCTAGTTCCCTTTCCTTTACTTCTTTCCTAGCTTCCTTTCCTCCTTTCCTAACTTCCTTTCCTCTCTACTGGCCGTGGTTCATCCCTGCCACATACATGTGAACTTCTCCTTTACTTTCCTAGATTCCATTCCTCTTTTCGGAGCTTCTTTTCCCTCCTTTACCAGCTTAATTTCCTCCTTTCTTAAATTCCTTCATTTCCACCCTTTCCTCTGCTCCTTTCCTAGCTGACTTTCCTTATTTTTTTTCCTTTTCCTCCTTTTCTTTCCTAGATTCCTTTCCTCCTTTCCTCCCTCCCTTTCCTTTCCTTCTGTCCTAGCTCCCTTTCCTTATCTCCTTTCCTTTCCTCTCTACTGGCCGTGGCGAATCCTAGGAAAGGAGGAAAGGAAAGGAAGCCAGGAAAGGTGGAAAGAAAGCCAGTGAAAAATGGAGGAAAGGAATCTAAAAAATAAGAGGAAATGAAATGAATAAGGAAAGGGAGCTAGGAAATTAGATACGAAAGAAAGGGAAATAAGGAAAGGGAAATGGGGATTGAGGCGAGGAAAGGGAGGCATGGAAGGAAAGGAATCTAGGAAAGGAGGAAAGTAGGCTACGAAGTAAAGTAAGCTAAGAAAGTAGGAAAAGAAATGTAGCTAGGAAATAATGTAAGAAAAGGGAGTGGGGAAAGAAGGAAAGGATTTTAGGAAAGAAAAGGAGGAAATGAAAGGAAGAAGGAAAAGAAGCAAGGGAAGGAGTAAAGGAAGCTGTGGAAGCAAAGGAAGATTCTGGGAAAGGAGGAAAGGAGGAAACAAAATGGAGTGAGGAAAGGAGGAAAGGAATATAGGATATACAATGAGGAAAGGAAATGTTTAAGGAAAGGAAGCTAGAAAAATGGAGCTAGGAAAGGAGGGAATTATCTAGGAAAGAGGGAAGGAAGCTAGGACAGAAGGAAAACAAAGGGATCTATGAAAGGAGGAAAGGAATGGGAGAGAGGAACGGAATCTAGGAAAGAAAAGGAAGCGTTCACATGTATGTGGTAGGGAGATAGTAGCAGGGAGATACTACTGCAGATAGAAAGCAGGAGTCTAGTGGTCTCACTCAGGAAAGAACACACAGGGTAGGAATTATGTGGTATTACCAGGAAAATTAGACTGATTGAAAATATAGAGAGGGACTATGTGGATGATGAAGGAGAGAGTGGAAAAATGCAGAGAGAGAATGATAGTAGGCAGAGCTGGATGTTTAGGGTGAGACCACACAGAAAGTGGATGGGTCAGAAATGGATGGGTATCACTCTAGTTTTATCCAATATTTGTCATTGCCAGGTTGCCATTGAGCACTTTACATTATCTGAAATTGAATTGATTTGTTGAATGGTCATTTGATTTTGCTGGGAGTTACCACACCCCACTCCCTCTCACTTTGCTACCTTCTTCCTCCTGATTCAGCTTCCCAGCCCGGCCGCAGACACTTATCACGTTGCTGACATTTATCTAGGGTTTTCATCCAAGCCACCAAGTCTCTCCATCCCTTCTAAAGGGAGGAGAGATTACTTTCATAAGGCTGGGGTTAGTGGGGTATAAACCACTAACATCTTAGGGAAAGTTACATGGCTGGTTATGCAGGAAATCCAAACATCCAAACCACTAAGCCTCTACTCATCACCAGAGTGAGTGTAACTTTTCACGTTTTCATGTATGAATTCAGTATCCTGGTGCAGTTTGTCTGCAACGAAAGCATCATATCAGACTCTTAGGACACAGCGTGAGTATCAAGCTGGGCTTCAAGGGCTCAAGAGGCTATAAGGCAGGACAGTCAGACACATAATGCATAGACAGAGAAGTTTCAATATACCATCCATTTGAAAATGTGTTCAAAGAACAAATCATTGGCTTTGATACTTAACAATACTCCATAGTTAATACTCAATAACTCACGATGCATTGCATCCATACATTAGTACTGTAGCTTTTGCAAAACACAATATTAGGTACAGTTGAAGTCGGATGTTTACATACACCTCAGCCAAATAGATTTAAACTCAGTTTTCATAATTCCTGACATTTAATCTTAGTAAAAATTGCCTGTCTTAGGTCAGATAGGATCACCACTTTATTTTAAGAATGTGAAATGTCAGAATAATAGTAGAGAGAATGATTTATTTCAGCTTTTATTACTTTCATCACATTCCCAGTGGGTCAGAAGTTAGTATTTGGTAGCTTTGCCTTTTAAATTGTTTAAGTTGGGTCAAATGTTTTAGGTAGCCTTCCACAAGCTTCCCACAGTAAATTGGATGAATTGTGGTCCATTACTCCTGACAGAGCTGGTGTAACTAAGTCAGGTTTGTAGGCCTCCTTGCTAGCACACACTTTTCCAGTTCTGCCCACAAATTGTCTATAGGATTGAGGCCACTCCAATACCTTGACTTTGTTGTCCTTAAGCCATTTTGTCACAACTTTGGAAGTATGCTTGGGATCATTGTCCATTTGGAAGACCCATTTGTGACCAAGATTACATTTCCTGACTGATGTCTTGAGATGTAGCTTCAATATATCCACATACTTTTCCTGCCTCATGATGCCATTTATTTTGTGAAGTGCACCAGTCCCTCCTGCAGCAATGCACCCCCACAACATGATGCTGCCACCCCCGTGCTTCATGGTTGGGATGGTGTTCTTCAGCCTGCAAGCCTCCCCCTTTTTCCTCCAAACATAATGGTGGTCATTATGGCCAAACAGTTCTATTTTTGTTTCATCAGACCAGAGGACATTTCTCCAAAAAGTACGATCTTTGTCCCCATGTGCAGTTGCAAACCGTACTCTGGCTTTTTAATGGCAGTTTTGAAGCAGTGGCTTCTTCCTTGCTGAGCGGCCTTTCAGGTTATGTCGATATAGGAATAATTTTACTGTGGATTTAGATACTTTTGTACCTGTTTCCTCCACCATCTTCACAAGGTCCTTTGCTGTTGTTCTGGGATTGATTTGCACTTTTCGCACCAAAGTACGTTCAACTCTAGGAGACAGAACGCGTCTCCTTCCTGAGCGGTATGAAGGCTGCGTGGTTCCACTAGTGTTTATACTTGTGTACTATTGTTTGTACAGATGAACGTGGTACCTTTAGGCATTTGGAAAATGCTCCCAAGGATGAACCAGACTTGTGGAGGTCTACAATTCTTTTTCTGAGGTCTTGGCTGATTTCTTTTGAGTTTCCCATGATGTCAAGCAAAGAGGCACTGAGCTGGAAGGTAGGCCTTGAAATACATCCACAGGTACACCTCCAATTGACTCAAATTATGTAAATTAGCCTATCAGAAGCTTCTAAAGCATGACATAATTTTCTGGAATTTTCCAAGCTGTTTAAAGGCACAGTCAACTTAGTGTATGTAAACTTCTGACCGACTGGAATTGTGATCGAGTGAATGATAAGTGAAATAATCTCTGTAAACAATTGTTGGAAAAATTACTTGTGTCATGCACAAAGTAGATGTAATAACCGACTTGCCAAAACTCTAGTTTGTTAACAAGAAATTTGTGGAGTGGTTGAAAAACGAGTTTTAATGATTTCAACCTAAGTGTATGGAAACTTCCGACTTCAACTGTATATGCATACAAATATAAATTTTTACAATTTACTTTGAATTTTTTTTTAAGAACAGATAATATAACATAACATACTTTTCTTATCAAAGGATTTGTTCAGATTGTTAAATTGGAGTAAGCAAATGTCAATGTGTACAGCGGCTTGCGGAAGTATTCACCCCCCCTTGGCATTTTTCCTATTTTGTTGCCTTACAACCTGGAATGAAAAAGGATTTTTGGGGGGTTTGTATTAGTTGATTTACACAACATGCCTACCACTTTGAAGATGCAAAATATTTTTCCTGTGAAACAAACAAGAAATAAGATTTTTTTTCAATGAAAACTTGAGCGTGCATAACTATTCACCCCCCCAAAGTCAATACTTTGTAGAGCCATGTTTCGCAGCAATTACAGATGCAATTCTCTTGGGGTATGTCTCTATAAGCTTGGCACATCTAGCCACTGGGATTTTTGCCCATTCTTCAAGGCAAAACTGCTCCAGCTCCTTCAAGTTAGATGGGTTCTGCTGGTGTACAGCAATCTTTAAGTCATACCACAGATTCTCAATTGGATTAAGGTTTGGGCTTTGACGAGGCCATTCCAAGATATTTAAATGTTTCCCCTTAAACCACTCGAGTGTTGCTTTAGCAGTATGCTGAGGGTCATTGTCCTGCTGGAAGGTGAACCTCCGTCCCAGTCTCAAATCTCTGGAAGACTGAAACAGGTTTCCCTCAAGAATTGCCCTGTATTTAGCGCATTCCATCATTCCTTCAATTCTGACCAGTTTCATCCCCACAGCATGATGCTGCCACCACCCTAGGGGTGTTCTAGGGGTGATGAGAGGTGTTGGGTTTGCGCCAGACATAACATTTTCCTTGATCGCCAAAAAGCTACATTTTAGTCTCATCTGACCAGAGTATCTTCTTCCATATGTTTTTTTGAAACAAGTATTTTTTTTTCATTTCACTTCACCAATTTGTAGTATTTTGTATTATGTCCTTTACATGAAATCCAAATTAAATCCATTTAAATTACAGGTTGTAATGCAACAAAATAGGAAAAATGCCAAGGTGGGTGAATACTTTTGCAAGGCACTGTAAGCTCATTAAATAACCATCAGCTATCAAACAATCATCAGCTTTTCAGATACAGTGTAAGCCCTTCTCATACATTTTGCATATAGAATGTTTTCCACTTTAGGTACGGATGGAATGTGTTCTTGTCATGTGTAGATAGAATCCTCTCTAAAAGACCACTAGCGCTCACACACTCTAGGGAAATTTTCACTGCATCACAAACTACTTCACTATCCAAACAGATATGTGGATTTCAAATAGAAGATAAAGCCAATAATCAATTGTTACTGTTACTCAGACTTGAACAGATATGACAACTTGCACTGCCCTTGTCCCTGTCCACATGTCAAGTTTCCGATTTGGTGAATATAATTTACCTAAAATAAAACTGTTGGTATGAAGATTACAGAATAAAGGCGTCTATTTTATGTGTGTAGCTTACAATTAGTGCTGTGTTAATACAATACATGTTTTATCCTCTCCCTCACATTTTGAATCACACCATGCAATCATTGGACAGGCTACACACTGGGGAAAGCCAGGGTTGGAGAAGAGTTAGCCTCTTTTAATTCTCACACAGTGTATAATAACATCACTGAACAGAAAGAGACACAGTCATTAGTCCCTGTCCTGGTTCACCTCCACTTTATCTGGAAGACCTCAACGTAGTCGATCTCATTGATAATCTCAGCTCAGGAAACCAAATGTTGCCTCCTTTAAAGTGATAAGTCGCTAACACTGTGCTAATTTTATTTGAAGTCATTCCTTGGTTATGAAAATAGCTCTACTCTCAGTTTAATGAATGGCTCTTTGAAAGATAACCGATGAGGAATTGTGTAGAGTAGACTGCTGAGTACACAACATTGACAGAAACACTGAATCAAAAGGTCTATATTTTGACTGTAAGAAACAACCAATCACAGCTCAATATCAATAAGGGGAACAGCACAGTCAATGATCAGCATTTAGACCAGCACAGTACATAAAAGCCACTGAAACAGGAAACGCCAAGGCAAATATGTCAATCAATTAGCTTTAGATGCAATGCAGGCTATGGCAAGAAGGTCTGTAGAGTCCATGCCTGTGCGTGGGACTAGCTAGAGGGAGTAAGGACACATAGGAGGCTGGTGGGAGGAGCTATAGGAAGACGGGCTCATTGTAAGGGCTGGAATGAAATGAATGGATTGAAGTCAAACGTGTTTCCATGTTTCATACCATTCCATTTATTCCATTCTAGCCAGTACAATGAGCCCGTCCTCCTATAGCTCCTCCCACTAGCCTCTTCTGAGACAGAGAGGATAGGATCACGTCCCTCTCCCCTCTAGTCTCGCGTTGCCACACTTTCAAGTCTTGTTCACTTGGCAATTGGAATGAAAGTAAGAAAGCCCTAAATCTTACTTACAGTAGGAGCTACAACCCACTGGACTGGACTGTCCTGGTGATGGAAACCCATTGTACCCTTCTCATCAGATAATTAAATCAAGTGAGTATGTGTTCATTAATCAAAGTGTGAGTATAATATGGCACATCTGTTCTATTGTTAGCTAGTGCTGTGTACAGTAAATGTATGAAGATGATGGAAAGAACGTGAACTGAACTGTGGGGGGAAAAAATTGTAGAGTAAAGTCCTCTAATAAAAAAATCCTGCTTTCCTCTTTTAGAGCTAAATGACCTTAAGATGAGTGAGATAGAAGAAATGATGAGGTGAGACAATGAGATGTATATTTACATTCTTTAATTCAAATTCTCTCTGTACAGATACATTGGCTCGGAAAACAACCAACATATGAATGGAGGTAAGATCCATGGAAGAGTAGTCAAAGTGGGAACGTTAGTAGTATCTACATGGTCAGATAAGTATCTACACTTACAAATGTGTCTTTAGTTAAAAACATCCACATCCTGCTTTGGGTTGAGGAAAGGCCGGACCTCATTTCATTCTCCATGGTCTTACAGTAATATCTATAATGGATTAAGTCTTGAGCAGCTTTATCAACGGGATCATATTCCCCAAACAGGGAAGAGTGTGGCTTTTAAGAAACATCAAGGAGTAAAAACGGTGGGTTAACTGAGACCTATTCTTAGTACTAAGAGGAATGGCTGTGTATGTAAGTCTATCTCCCATGAGGTATTACACTTCTCAACTGGGAAAGAGATCTAGACAGAAGAGAAAAGTCTGTATTTTAATGATTCAATTACCACAATGAAATATGTACAACAATACAATGATAGAAATGAAATTGCCTCTAATGCTGCATTAATGGAACAGAGATATAGGTGTATCTTTAAATTTGTAAAAGCTACCAGAAAATAAACCTTTGACATTGTCCTAAAGGCATAGAGAGGAAGTTCCTGTGCTGAATTAGTTAAAATCAGAAAGCCTTGTTCTGTTACAAGCCTGGGGAGCACAACTACAAACTTACAGTGTTGAAGAACAAACATGCTGAGAAAAAAAAGACAAAGTATATAGTCCAATAGATGGAGTATTCCCACATGGATTCTCCAGCAGTGGTATTAGGTGAATGCATCTGTGTATTGTAAGGCTACATTTATACAAATATAAAATACAACAAAGCCATACAATTATAATTCTGAGGGGCTAAACTTATTATCGTCATAAAGATGTGTATCTGCAGTACAGGAACTATAACACAATGGTTACCACCATACATGATTGTGCAATAGACCTTTCATGCTATAAAACACATGTTTCCAATAGGGACCTGTCTTCTGACCATGCAGATATCATTAGTGGATTCTCTTTCTAGAAGTTGTCAAAGGGGAAGGATAATTAAGATAGAAAACAGCATGTACATAAATGCAGAGATGTAAAAAGCAGACACACATTTTAAAAGGACAAGTAAACAGTTTGTCCCGCACCTCAAAAAATAATACCCAGGATTACTCTGAGCACCACACCTCTCCTCCTCTTTGTTCTCCTCATCTCCCCCAATCCGTTCAAATTACCTCCTCTTGTTGGCATCAAGTCCCTCCTCCCCAACCTGAATTCATAACCCGCCTTCCCCCCCTGTTGGCAGGGCACTGGAACAACTCTGTATTCCTGGCCAGACTGGGGAGTTCGCTGGTGTCCAGAGGTAAATAAATGGGAAAGCCATTGCTGGGCAGGGATCAGACCAGACTGGTTGGATGGCAGCGGTAGGTGCAGTTGGAGAGGGGGTCGCGCTCAGCCCCCCCATCAGCACTCTGGGAGCAGCATCCCTCGCACGGAGACTCTGGAACACAGAGTGAGAGTGGGTGATGACCACACAGAAATCTGAAAACTCAGGACGCTTCTAACTACACTATAAATCTGCCTCTTATTAGCTTATTTCAAACAGTCCCCTATTGGGCATTAGACAAAGATTACATATCAAAGTGTTAATGAGTGAGACAGTGTAACTGATTGTGTTTGAGAAGTACGTAAGCCTGAGCCTAATACACTGTGAAAGGGACTGGTTATTCACTAACAACATACTGTACATAGCAACAAGACATACTGGGGATGAACAAAACAGTAAAGCTAAATTAAGTATTTTTTTGGAGGGGTGGGGCATTCACAATATCATGTCATGTCTCCAGTTATTCAATTATGTTTTGCTACACTTAGTCCTAACTTGTGTTGTGTGATGGAGGTTTGCCCCACTGACCAGTGGTGTGCTCTGTCTCTGTGGCCTCGGGCAGCAGCAGGTGGGCTCGGAGGGGGCTGGGCAGGGTGGTCTGGCTGGGGCCCTCCTGACTGGTGCCCAGCTGCAGACGCCTCATGTGACGCACCACTGCCGTGGCGTTAAACGCTTGCTGCAGGAGGGAACACATTCAAATCAGAATGTTTAAAAGTGATACATAATAACTGCCATAGAAAACTGTACTGACAATGACAGACAGCTGAATGCTGCAGGATTCTACTTATATACTATACAAAGCAAAAATGTCTTTGCATTTTTAAGAAGGCCAGGTGCACAGAAAAAGTAACTCACCCTCCACTTGCTCTTGGCAAAGTTCTTCTTGATCTGGGCACTGACAGACTCATGGATGTTCTTATCTAGAGCTGTGTCACCAGCGATCCTGAGGAACAGAGAAAGACATGAGGGGACAAGTTCAGCTGGTTGTCACAAGAACAGGTGAAAACTAGACAAAAGCACAAATGTAGTAGATTATGATAAAGGTGTGTTATGTGCATGCCTGTGTGTGTGTGAAGGAAAATATGGTGTACACTACCAGGGGTGCTGCAGAGCCTGGTCACATGTGTAGCGTATCCTGGGGTCCTTCTCCATCAAGTGAACTATGAAGTCTTTGGCTGAAAACAACACATGAACAGCCACACATTTACAACTCACATATTTCACCCAAAAACAATGCAATTTTTCTTAATTTACATGAGATATACAGTAACTAACAATGCTACTTACAGATGACAAAAAAAGGTAGCTAAAGTAGAAATAGACTAGCTCCCAGGTTACTACAGTACAAGAAGCTTCACTGCATCAGAAACACAGTCCAGACTGACAGTAAAAATAAAAACTGTCCACATGCCTTTGACCTGACTTCAGAAACTCCCTACAGGACTAAGAAATGGTGATCTCACAGGGCCTCAGTGATTGTTCTATGGCCAGTGAGTGTCTTATGGTTAATTCCATACACACTGACAGCTTGGCAGACACTCAAAGCATAACAAGCCCTAGAGCTAGGGAGTAATTTCCATTAATATGAAACTGCTGACAAGGGGAACTAATAATGGCAACATAATGTTATACATACTGTATTTCACTATGCTGTAGTGTCCAGGTTTTATTTCTCTCTCCAGGGACCAGAGAAAGGAGAGGATTACTGTACCTGAGTCAGAGATATCGTCCCAGTACGGAGAGTCAAACTCATAGTCAGCCTTCAGGATCTGCTCAAAGAGCTTGGCATCATTCTCGTCATAGAACGGAGGGTATCCACACAAACTGTGTCAGAATAAGAGCGTAAAGGCATCACAGGAGAGTTAGGAGACCTGTTGTAGTGCTTTCATACTTCAAAATGCATCCATGAAGTTATCATTGATCTGGTATGAGTTGATTGTTGAAAACAATGTAGTGGAAAGAAATATAACACAGAAATTATGTTTTAAGACTGGTAGGAGAAAGACTAAAGTTAAAGAGTCAGTCCAAGCCCATAACTCACAGGATGTATGCGATGACCCCGATAGACCAGCAGTCCACCGCCTTGCTGTAGGGTTTCTGGGCCAACACTTCAGGGGCTGCAAGACATCAGAGCAGTGTTTTCATCAGCATCATTACAAATGTAGTCTGACATGATCACTGTGTGTGCGCTTGTTCTCAAACACACTAAAATCATAGAAAACACATGCTCTTGACACATAGATAAAGGCACACACACACAGGCATACACTGATCAGTGCCAGTCCTCCTTACCCACGTATCCTGGTGTTCCGCAGGCTGTGGACATGACACTTCCAGATCCCTCAATCTTGGACAGGCCAAAGTCACTGATCATGATCTTAGAGTCCTCCTCCATACTGTCATACAGAAGGTTCTCCGGCTGGAAAAGACAGAGAAATCAATCAACTTTATTGTCACAAACATTTAACACACACACGCACACGCACACGCACACGCACACACACACACACACACACTGGGGAAATAATTAGTTATCCAAACTAATGATCAATCAGTTTACACTCTGCTGAACTGCCTGTAAACAAATTATAGTTAATTAATCTAATTTGCAGGCACTGCAGAATGCTTGGGGCAAAACACTAGCGTAGGAAACAAACATTTTGCAGTTTTCATGGTGGGGATACCTATCACTCATCCAGTCTTGTGACTATTCAGTCATTGGACAGAAACGAGAAGGTAAAGGACTCCATTGTTAAAGACTGAAATCTTGTCTTTCATGCCCTTTGT
This sequence comes from Salvelinus fontinalis, assembly GCF_029448725.1. Taxonomy (NCBI): domain Eukaryota; kingdom Metazoa; phylum Chordata; class Actinopteri; order Salmoniformes; family Salmonidae; genus Salvelinus; species Salvelinus fontinalis. The sequence continues at coordinate 46,553,480 of NC_074667.1, read as the reverse complement.
CCTTCCCTTACACCCAATCACGGACAGTTGTGATACAGCCTGGAATCGAACCTGGGTCTGTAGTGATGCCTCTAGCACTGAGATGCAGAGCCTTAGCAGCTGCGCCACTCTGGAGCCCCTAAATGCCCATCTAAATATCATCCTCACCACCTGACCCTTGACTCAGGCTCACCTTCAGGTCGCGGTGTACGATGCCCATGTCATGGAGGTATTTAACAGCATCCAGGATCTGCTGAATGAGCTTGCTGGCATCTTTCTCTGTGTAAAATCCCTTCTCCACAATCCTATCAAACAGCTCCCCACCAGACACCCTGGATAGAGAAGAAGAACGATTTTGATATACATATGGCCATCTAACTGCTACATATGGCCATCTACCTGCTATATATTGCCGTCTAACTGCTACAGGGTGGCGGCTGCCTACCTACAGACTTGATATCATTGGCCACTTTAACAAATGAAACACTAGTCACTTTAATAATGCCACTTCAAGAATGTTTTCATATCTCGCATTACTCATCTCATATGTATATAATGTATACTCTATCCGTCACTATCTATTCTTTACGAACTATTGCATCTTAGCCGCTCGGTCACTGCTCATCATATTGTATACTTACATATTCTTATCCCATTCCTTTAGTAGATTGTGTGTATTAGGTTTTGTTGTGGAATTTGTTAGATATTAGGTTTTGTTGTAGAATTGTTAGATATTACCTGTTAGACACTGCTGCACTGTCGGATCTAGAAGCATAAGCATTTCGAAACTCTCGCAATAACATCTGCTTACTGTGTGTATGTGACCAATAAAATTGGATTTGATTCGATTATATGTCGTCTAACTTCAAACTACTTTATCTATCTTCAACCTGGTATTAGCCTACATCACCACTAGGTGGAGGCATCACTTCTTCCTAGATGTACCCACCACTGCTCTATATGATTCAGCACTAACAACAAGCTAAAGCCCTGTCAAGCTGCCTCCCAAAGAGAGGAGGGAGAGAAAAAGAGGAAGAGTGAGAGAAAGAGTTAGAGAGAGGGGATTTTTATGTGTGCAAACCCCCAACTGTTCTTTGGTTAAATCTGACTGCCCTTACGGCAGTGTTGCTAAAGTGAACACAACATCCCTCTGTCATCACACCACCCACTGTTTTCAACAGCAAAAAAACCTCTCTCTCTCTCCCCCTTTCTCTCTGTCTCTAACTTGCTCCACACCTTCTGACATTTCAGGAAGAGAGATGGGTGGGAGAGAGCAAAGTTACTGTGTGAGGGCATATTCCCCAGTGGTTGTCAGTAGGCACGATGCTGTGAGTGTATGTCTGTATGCGTGTGGGAGGGGGGCTTCTCTTGAGATCAGTGAACAGAAAGGCCCCTGAGCTCAGAGAGTAATTAATGGAGAATGACACTGTGCGTGGGAGACAGCACAGGCAGGGAGCCTGAAACACACACACGCAAACACACATTGCAGAAGCATAATCCTGAAAGTTTTTAAACTGAAGGCTGCAGAGAGTGAGTTGTTTTAGGGACAGAAAGTGTTGACGTGGGTAGAATTGGAGAACAGAGATAGATAGCAGAAAGAAGGACAAAATAAAGACAGCAGGATGGTCACTCACAGCTGCATAATCAAGTAGAGGTGGGTTTTACTCTCAAAGATGTCCTCCAGGGAAACAATGTTGGCATGTTTTAACCTAGAGAGAGGGAGAGAACTTTAGAGTCATAGTCATGAACACCTGCTCTTACCATGACCTAGACTGACCAGGTGAATGCAGGTGAAAGCTATGATCCCTTATTGATGTCACATGTTAAATCCACTTCAAATCAGTGTAGATGAAGGGGAAGAGACAGGTTAAATAATGATTTTTAAGCCTTGAGACATGGATTGTGTACGTGTGCCATTCAGAGGGTGAATGGGCAAGACAAAAGATTTAAGTGCATTTGAATGAGGTATAGTAGTAGGTGCCAGTTTGTGTCAAGAATGTAAATGCTGCTGGGTTTTTCACGCTCAATAGTTTCCTGTGCGTATCAAGAATGGTCCACCTAGGGCTGTGGGGTCACAAAATTTAGTCAGCCGGTGATTGTCAAGCAAATAACTGTCGTCTCACGGTAATTGAGCGTTAATTAACATAAACACATTTAGCATCTCCTGGCTTCCACACATAGCATACAAGCAAGACACTGATGCAGACCTTTGGAACATCTACATTTTAATAAGTCTAATAAATCCATATAATATAGCCTACACCATCACAATAAATCCATTATTTAATTTAGACAGGTCTAAAGAAGCATGATATGAAGAAAATGTAGTCTATTTCAGAAGAAAAGAACAGCATACTCTGAGTTGTCCTTATGTTAGGTCCTGATGTGGCTATGCCAAATGGCTGTAGGCTACACTAGTCCATTTATCAGACAAGATTTGCTTTGAATTCCGTGGCATTATTTTATAGTATGAAGAATACAATTGAACAAAGCTGAATAAAATCTAAACATATTTGAGGGAGTGCGCACATGCAACTATTCTGTGTTGAGCGGTTAACAAATAAGTAGGTAGTCCTATATATGTAATTTTGAGTTTTAAAGTAACTTTAGTTGTTGTGCAAACATTGGGCTATATGTTAAGGTTGTACATTGTAAGGCTGCATGATGAGACAAATGATGATTTGAAAAAAGTTGCTTGAAAGGTATGAGCTCTGCTTTATTTTTTGCAGGCTGTACACACTTCAATAGTCTCTCATTCACAATTTAGAAAGCACTTGATAATGCCTCGAATTTCACAGCAGCATCCCCAATGTGGCCGTAATGCACCCTAAAAAAATGTGCAGCGTTGTTCCCTTCTTCCTGATTGCGGCGCAATCCGAAGCGCCTCTCACTCACATGGCTCTTCATCACGTGATCAGGTCTTTCTCACAGGCTACAAGTGAAGACAGACACATCAGGGATGCAACTGCGTGTGTCCTTATTCAATTCCCGAGGTGCATATTGAAGATATTGGAAGAACTGTCCACATTTACTTTTCATCAGCCAACAAGATGAATAGGCCTGACGAACAGCAATCTACTATCCCCCATAGTACAAAAGTTGACCAATTCTATTCTGTGCAAGAAATAAATATTCCAAACATAGTCTGGGACAGTTGTGGGGTGCAATAGATCCCAAATTAATACAATCACTAGCATCAAAAAATATTTTTTTACACAATGTGGCTGACCTAAGAGATGTTTAGCTTAAAATGTTGATAAACTATTAGGCTATTTCTTGACATTAGAAGCGCTGCAATGCGCACATGGCAGTAGGCTTTAAGCGCAAATGTGCCATTAACGGGAAAACACCATTATCAAAAGTGACTGCAAATGCAATTTTGCATGTAATGTTTTAATTATAAAGGTGCATTTATTTTTATGGTGAAAATGATCTTCCCCAAACTTGAAACTAACGTGTTGCTTATGTATGCCAGTTAGGCTCTAAACCCCTTGTAAAGCGTATTAATGTGCTTCATTTTAAGAAGTTATTTGGCCACTTCAGTTGTGATACAAACCTTCTAAAAACACATAGGCCTATGGGTTAGGCTACATGAGGTGTGTGACTATGATTCGAAAAAGTCGCCAAAAAAAAGGAAGTTTCTTATGCTGGGCATCATTTACAAGTGACAATATATAATTCACAAGTGATAGGATAATATTGACACCCATCAGACTGTTCTTGATTTAATCTTTTCTTTACATATACTAAATAATAAATGTGTGAAATTTGTTTTGATTTAGAATGGACCATTATCATGAAGCTGTCTCGAAACAGGGGCAGTGGGAAAAAGTATATGCACTTAAATAGCGAATGGAGGATGCTTTCCTTTGGTTCATTTTCATGCCAGCCAGGTAGTCCTGTTGTAAAGGTAAACAATGTGCCCAATATTAGGAAAGTTGAGAAATAAAATAGTAGGCCTAGTCTATAGAAAGCTGATGGGAACCTCCTTTTTTTAGTAGAGGCCATCACTCTTTTTTTCTCGTGCAATTGTATAGCCTATAGAAATGTTGCCCAACATGAGCTCATGGGCTCTCATTAAGTATTTGATTAGATTTTCCATAACATTTGCATTTATGTCAGTGATTAGAAGGACAATAGAGTGCTGAGTACCAGATAGTTAGCAAGTTTGGTAGGCTACTAATGACCAGCAGCAACATCAGAGCTTGGAGAAGCCTAATTACTGTGACTAAACGGTCACGTGGAATTTGACTGCCTTCATGACTCGTGACTGTCGGTGTGGCGGTAATAGGGTCACCACAACAGCCCTAGGTCCACCACCCAAAGGACATCTAACCAACTTGACAAAACTGTGGGATGAATTGGAATCGACATGGACCAGGATCCCTGTGGAACGCTTTCAATACCTTGTAGAGTCCATGCCCGACGAATCGAGGCTGTTCTGAGGGCAAAAGTGGGTGGTGCAACTCAATATTAGGAAGCTGTTCCTAATATTTTGTATACTCAGTCTACGTTACCATGAGAAATACAGAACTGTCTTTTTCTTGACACAGTGTGATTGTTAAAAATAGTATTTAAATTTTCTCTCAGATCATTTAGATCATTTTTGTATATAAATTAACTTCATAGGAGCACTATATGAAAAAGTTAAAAATATATATATTAAAAAGGTAATATTAGTTATCTGGAGCTAGAGTTTTATCAAGAGTGGTCAGACTGTGTGGTGGCACACAGCTCTCTAATTGGTTGAGCAGTGTATTCCGTCGGCCCTGAGAGTCGTTGGCGTGGTGACAGAACACTGGTGATTCACTGCTCTGGAGGCGGTTTTCTACCATCAGCCCCATGCTCGCCTACAAACACACACAATCTCTCAATCTCTCTTAGACACTCCTCACCTTACTGACACATCTTCTTCACTGCCATTTTTCTATCTTTGGTTTTAGCTCTGCAGGAGTGCAGAACCATTCATGGGGTAGAAAGCTAACAATGCTCTGACACAAGGCTGAGTCCTCCTATGACGACAAGCTCCTACTCTGTCTCTAGAGTCTCTCTCTCTCTACACCAAAGTAGCATGGCACAGCACAGGTAGAATACATTGCTTTCCCCTTAAACTACCGAAAACTCATCCATCTGTGTCACTAAATTTTGAGAAGACCTGCCCATAAAGAAGGATATTAGGTGAAGGCACTGCATCTCAGTGCAAGAGGCGTCACTGCAGTCCCTGGTTCGAATCCAGGATGCATCACATCTGGCCATGATTGGGAGTCCCATAGGGCGGCGCATAATTGGCCCAGCATCGTCCCGGTTTGGCCGGGGTAGGCCGTCAATGTAAATAGGAATTTGTTCTTAACTGACTTGCCTCGTTAAATAAAGGTTAAATGAAATAAAACATTTAAAAAGTGGCCTAAGTCTTCAGTATAGCAGCAACTGACACTCACAGGGAGAGCCAACATTAGTCATTCTTCCCATGGAATTTAAGCAGACGGGTAACTATTGGCCCATGTTGACTCCAATGATTCCCACAATTATGTCAAGTTGGCTGGATGTACTTTGGGTGGTGGACCATTTTTGACACACAAGTGAAAATGTGGAGTGTGATAAACCCAGCAGCGTAGCAGTTCTTGACACAAACCGGTGAATCTGGTACGCACTACCATACCCTGTTCAAAGGCACTTAAATATTTTGTTTTGCCCATTCACCCTTTGAATGAAACACATACACAATCCATGTCTCAAGGCTTAAAAATCTTTCTTTAACATGCCTCATCCCCTTCATCTACACTGATTCCTAATGTTTTGTCCACTCAGTGTATAGGAGTCGTATTGAGACTGACCAACAGATAGCCAGCCAATCAGAGAGACGAACAGCACCCCATTGATGACAGACACTTGTCACACTGACACAGCTCAGAGAGAGGCCAGATCAAACATGGAACCGCACCGCAGTATTAATCTAGTATCACGTGTGTAACTATGCCCTTTCTGAAACACTGTTGTCTGGGGAAAAACACAACACTTTGTCATTGGCAGTGATCCAACTGAGACAAGAGGGAGATTATAAAAGCCCTTTGATTTCATTATGGTCTCAGTAAAGTATGTTTTATTGAGTGGAGAGAGTGAGCGGAGGTAATGAATTGCTCCATACAGGGGCTGACTAATGGTTTCATGCAGAACTCTGGGGGATACAGTACAGTACACTATATTAGGCTACATCTCTTACACTAAAAGGGCATTATAATCATTTTCACAAAACATTATGAACACCTGCTCTTTCCATGACAGACTGACCAAGTGAAAGCTATGATCTCTCTCTCAGTACAATACAGTAAGGAAGGTTAGTGTCACAGCCCCTCTATAAAGGGTTCTCTCTCTCTCTCAATTGATAACTGTATCCACAACCCTTCACACTGATAGTAGCTACCCGCTGACTTCTACAATGATGTTAACTACATCCACAATCTTGATCACTGATGTTGTCTTCTAACCACCTCCTTGCTATCTGATGACACTATCGGTGACTAAGCAGCTCTGTCCTGGGGGCAGTAGTGACATCCTCTAACACTACTCAAAGAAATGTTGGCTTATTTGTACTTTTAGTAGTTTAAACTACGGTCTATGTATGTCTCTTTCTTTCTCTTTCTGTCTCTCTCTCTTTTTGTCTCACTCTCTCCCTCTCGAACCCCAATCCTCACCTCTAGAAGGATCCCTATATATTCACTAGGCCTATGTGTCTCCTGTAACCCAGGCAACAAGAGCACTATAAATAGCTTAGGCCCCTCTAGTTCCGTTGTTTCCGGTTTGGTACGTAATTCCCCTGTTTTAAAGTGAGGTATTTTAACCAGACTGTCATTACCACAATTGTAGTCACTATCTGACTCAGAGTTAAATCTCCTCCTCCCCTAAAATCGATGAGCAACATGTGGGTGTGTGTGTGTGTGTGTGTCACTCACTTGTGTAGGACAGCAATCTCGTTCTCAATGCTGTTCTCTTTGCCCTCCAGGGCTTTCTTGGGGATGCATTTGATGGCCACCAGTTTCTGGGTCCTCTTCTCTTCTGCTAGGACCACCTCGGAGAAAGCCCCCCTGAAACAAAAACAAGACAGGTCAGCCAAAGACAACACAAACTGCCAATCACATGTATTTTCATCTGCAATCATTTTTATTAGTAACCCAGGACAAACACTCCAAAAGAGCAAGCAGAGGTACTGTAACAATGGCAAGGAAAAACTCCTTATTAAAGTTTATGAACCAGAAGCAACTCTACAGGGGTAGCTCACTTAATTTTGGAACATTCTAGATTTTATGAAGTGGCCTACATCAAACAAGTTTCAATTTTAGTTTTATTTATTTATCCTCTAAACGAATACTGAGGAAACTGGACTTTGGACTGGGAGCATATGGGTTGGCTTATTTCCTCAAGTGTTGTAACTTGCGTAAATGTCTGAGGACGTATGTGTGCATGTGCGTGGTTTGTGTACATATGTGTGTGTTATGCAGTGGTAACAGTCCCCAGCCTCACTCAGTCTTATCTCTCTCTAGGTTGCTGGTAGCTGTTTGCAGGACATGGACATGGCTGAGCCTTAAGCCTCAGAGGGCAGGTTTTATACAAACATAATCTACAGTAAGACAAGGCATGGCACGATGGCACCATGCCAGGGTCTCAGAGAAAACTCTGCGTAACAAAATGGTGGAAGCCTCTTCTTCACTAATGGCAAGCCGTAGGTGCAATACACAGTCAGAGAATAAAAATGTTTTACTAAAATGACATGAAATTTGACTTTTCCAATACAGGTGATCAAATCCCAAAGGCCAGCCATATATTGGGCTTTGGATAATGATGACGCATGCTCTCAGGCACACCTGAGATGGAACTGAGGGGTTATTGTGGTCAGCCTGCTCCATCTGATTCTAACTTCCTGGAATTAAAGTAGGACATAATGGCTGTTGGACAACACATGTTATTGTTTGTGTGTTTGGTACACATGGGCACAGGTGTTACACGTAACAACAACAAAGGATGTGTTAGATTTGTGTTTTGACCCTCGGGACTGGTTCATTCATTTGAAAGGACAGAAAGAAAAAATAACGTTTGCATGCTATTTATAACCCTGCAGAACAGCATCAAACGCTTAACATTCAGGAGTCAAGCCAATCACTGACCTTAAACCACAATGGGAATGATTGTGCTCACCGGGTTATTTCAGTAGAAACACACCAACAACTTGCAGGAAAACAAAAGAGACAAATCTTCTATAAATTGTCAATTTGACGAAACCGGGTTTTCAATGGTAATTCATCAATGTCGTGCAAAATCTTGAATTTGGTATATGGTTGTTGTTATTGAGTCTTCTTCCTGCTCTTGCTAAGACAAAGTGTAAACATATTATCTCATCTAAATCACTGTGGAAACGGAACGTTTTAGTATTCTTCTGATTCACTCAATAGAAGCATGTTTCTTGTCTCAACCCAGCTACGACCCAAGGGGACTGACCACCAGTAGCGGTGTCTGGGTAAAATGACTGAAGAAGCCAAGCCAGAAAAGAAAGCCAGATTACAACCTATGTGTCACGTTCCTGACCTATTTATGTTAGTTGTTATGTGTGTTAGTTGGTCAGGACGTGAGGTTGGGTGGGCATTCTATGTTTTCTGTTTCTGTGTTGGTTTTGGGTTGCCTGGTATGGCTCTTAATTAGAGGCAGGTGTTTGGCGTTCCTCTAATTAAGAGTCATATTTAGGTAGGCGTTGTCACAGTGTTCGTTGTGGGTGATTGTCTTCCGTGTATGTCGTTGCACCACAGGGGACTGTTTTCGGTTTGTTTTGTTCATCGTTGTTTTTGTGTAGCCTGTTTTCTCTATTCGTGCGTTCTTCTTGTTTCATGTAAGTTCGTCGTCTAGGTCTGTCTACACCGTTTGTTGTTTTGTTAGTTTATTCAAGTTCGTGTTTTTTCGTTAATAAATATGTGTTCAAACTCCACTGCGCCTTGGTTCGATCAATACTCCTCCTTTTCGACCGAAGAGAAGGAGGACTACCGTTACACTATGTGTTGTGATAATTGCGTTGTTTGCTCTATAACCTGTTAGTTCATATCCCTTGCCACCGTCATATATAGGTCTAAGGCCGAGACAATAAGAAGGCACGGTGGCAGAATAAATTCAATCGCACCTTTGTTTCATCACAAAACTGGAGAGCAACATCTGTCCGGTGAAGTCCACAAAAAAACAGTTACATGACCTACAGCAGGGATCATCAACTATATAGATTCAGCCGCGGGACGATTTTTTGTTGAGTGGATGGTCAGGGGACCGGGAACATAATTATAAATAATTTGTAGACAGCAAATTGACCGTAGAAATCCCAAACAGATATAATGCTTGACTAAAACATAATAATTTCAAACCTTGCTTACATTTGTATACGATCACGTGTCTCTCTATTATGTGTGGGAATCCTTGGAAATAGATTTCTTAAATTAAATCACTTGGAGCTGATTTCCTGGCGTTTTTACAGTCTTTAATGTACTACAATGAAAAAAAAACATTTTTTGGGGGGGGTTGGTCAGAAAACTTCGGGGGTCAAATGAGACCCCCGCGGGCCAAATTCGGCCGTCAGTTGGGTAACCCTGACCTACAGCATGGTCAAGCAAGTTAATGTTTTCAACATTTTCAGACTACTAAACTAAACTATTGATTTAGAGACACGGAGAGTTACCACAAGTCGCAAAGAAAACAGGAGCTGCGTACATTATTACAGCACCAATTAAACTTCAATTGTTCAAAATAATAAAATCACCTATGCTTAGAGTGAGAACTAAGATACCAAAAACAATTTAGACTAATCAACGTGAGCTAAATATGATCTCTCTGTGTGTGTGTGTGTGTGTGTGTGTGTGTGTGTGTGTGTGTGTGTGTGTGTGTGTGTGTGTGTGTGTGTGTGTGTGTGTGTGTGTGTGTGTGTGTGTGTGTGTGTGTGTGTGTGTGTGTGTGTGTGTTGCGTGTGTGTGTGTGTGTGTTGCGTGTGTGTGTGTGTGTGTTGTGTGTGTGTGTAAGTTTTTTTTTTTAAGTAGTCTCACCCAGAAACGCCAATGCCATCCTCCTCTCTTTCATGACTCTGTCATACAGTACACGCTTTAAGTATTTGTTGTCCTAGGCTACCTGGCTAAAATTCTAGCTCACTAGCCTAACTTCCTTTCATGCGCAATGATGCACTTGGCCAGCTAGTAAACATTATCATACCACATCTAGCTACATTTTGAACTTCCATCCTCTCAGGTCAGGGGCACAATGTATGCATTTATGGTTAGATCAGAATCACTGTTTTAATCATTGGCCAGTAAATAGAATTAAGTAAAACCACAAGTCCAAATCCCTTTCTCCATCCATGGCTAATTTAGGAATGGGACGATTTTAGATAGCTAGCCACTGGAGGACAACGACACGATGAGATGCAACAATTCAAGTTTTTTTTAAATCTGTAAATGACCTTTGGCTTGTGATTGGTGTGAAGCCAAATCCAAACTGGCTTCCCTTGACACTTTTGTTTTTGGTGCGCCAGGACCATTCACAGTTGAGCTCACTCAGTTTAGCTCAACGGTGATTGGCTATTATTATTATTTTTTATTATCAAGAGAAGCCAAATGTTTGCTGGCTTCCCTTGCAATCAATGCTACGGGCAGCAACAATGTCATACTCTTTTTGACCAGACAGAATCAGATAGATGGCCTACACATCCTGAGACAGATGAGTGCTGTTTCACTCGGATGCTTTCTCTGGTGAGATACATTCAGCCTCTTGATAATTAAAGGAAAATTGTGAAACACAAAGAGACTAAATATATTTTTAAAAGAATCTTGGGGGAAACATGGCTTCCCTTTGCCTCCATGAATACACCCACTGCTGGCCACAGTTCACCATTAGGAAACATGGCTCTATACTGGTCATTGTGACTCTGGGCCCAAATCCAGCCCTGCAGCAGAGGGTGGGGAGTCACCAGTTCAAATTCCACTCTAGAATCTGTAGCAAATGCAATTCTGAACTCTGAAGCTGCCTCCAGAAAGACCAGACTAGAAATGGCAGAGAGTGCAATGGACCCATGATAATAACAATGATGGATGATGATGGTGATAATGATGATCTCATAAGCTTGCAAGTCTGTTTCAGGATTAGCTTGCTCTATTGTCAGGGTATATTCAAACATGACAGTACCACATCCTCTCACGTGCCAATGTGTCCTGTTTTCACAGACCTGCTGTGTTTACACAGAAGATACGTGATAACAGACAGTAAGCATGCTCTACAGTACATTTAGATGTTTGACTGATAATGATGCCTTATAAAACATCTTGGAGGCTTTAAATCACCTCCAGTTTTTTTCATAACAAACAACATAAATCCTTTTGACTAATGCGGAAACAATCCCCTTGACATCTTGAGGGATGTTAAGAAAATATACTATGCAGTCTTATTAATATTTATTAGGAACAGGGCGAGTGGTTTTGGTTCAGTGACGTGCTGTGCTGTGGGTTTTGGCTGGGATGGAGCAGAGCCGGGGGGTGGGTGTTTACTGAGCTGATCCTAACAGGATGTTCCTATCATCACCAAGAGACACAGGTAGGGGAAGACGCCTGGCCCTGACACTATCCAACACCAAACAGTCCCAACATACTACTAATACCAGTAGAGAGAGCCTCCTCTAAGATACACTCACATAGACACTATCCAAACACACACCTATCGCAACAGTACACAGCTTAGACACTATCCAAACACACACCTATCGCAACAGTACACAGCTTAGACACTATCCAAACACACACCTAGCGCAACAGTACACAGCTTAGACACTATCCAAACACACAGCTATCGCAACAGTACACAGCTTAGACACTATCCAAACACACAGCTATCGCAACAGTACACAGCTTAGACACTATCCAAACACACAGCTATCGCAACAGTACACAGCTTAGACACTATCCAAACACACAGCTATCGCAACAGTACACAGCTTAGACACTATCCAAACACACAGCTATCGCAACAGTACACAGCTTAGACACTATCCAAACACACAGCTATCGCAACAGTACACAGCTTAGACACTATCCAAACACACAGCTATCGCAACAGTACACAGCTTAGACACTATCCAAACACCCTCCTATCGCAACCGTACACAGCTTTGTGCTCTTCAATACAGACTATCATACTACACTCTTGAAGAACCGTTTTTGGTTCCAGGTAGAACCCTTCTGGGTTCCATGTAAAACCCTTTCCACAGAGGGTTCTACATGGAACTCAAAATAATTCTACCTGGAACCAAAAATGGTTCTACCTGGAACCAGAAACAGTTCTCGTATGAGGACAGCCGAATAAACTTTTTGGAACCCTTTTTCTAAGAGTGTAGTCAAACAGTCCAAACAGTCAACTATACTAATAATAATACCAAAAGGTTTAGTATTTAAGTCAATCAACAGTTAAAACAGCCAATTGTTCACATAGTCAAGCATCCTAGCAGAAAGTTATTTTAACAGCCAACTGTCCCTTAACAGTCCATCTCTTAAATCAACATTTTGCTTCAGAGCTTCTTAAGACAGTCTGTCACTATGCTGACAGTCTAGTGTCCCAACGGAGTCTTCAGAGCTTCTTAAGACAGTCTGTCACTATGCTGACAGTCTAGTGTCCCAACGGAGCCTTAAGATCCTCACTGTTTGAATCAAAGGCTTTCATAAGCATTGCCAAATTCATTCTGTGGCAAGGCAGGGTCTCTAAGGGAGAGAGTTAAAAATATACTAAGGGCCAGTGAAAAGTGTGTATGATTGTCTTCTGAAACTTTTACAATTGGATTACAAATAACTTTTACAATTGGATTACAAATAACTTTTACAATTGGATTTCCTCTAAAACAAGTTGACTCAATACAGGTTGATTGTCTTTGTCTTGTAGACACAGAGGACAAAGTTCAAGCTTTTTTCTATAAATCTAAGTGCACTATATCTAACCCATAGACTTGGAGAGTATTTACTGTATACACTAGTCCCAGGCAGGCAGCACCCAGGATATGACTTCTAGAGAACAGCATGTAGGCTAGCTGCAGACACAGTGGCCATACTGCTGCCTCAGGCTTCAGGCCTCACTGCTCAGGCACCTCCGAGACACAATTACAGTAGAAATCCAATCAGCTCTCCATCTGCACCAGGCTGGCAGGCCTGGATGAGTGTAGCCACAGGACACTGACACACATCCTGCTGTACGCATTGGGCTAGCACCAGTCCTCTCGTACACCACACATACTGTAATGCAAGGAGCTAGCGCATAGGTCTACACCACATACACACTACCAGCTCTAATGCACACAGTGTATCCTACGATATACAGCCATGATACAGTGCATGTATAATTCATCGCTTCACACTCCTTATGCAAACTGTATATAAGCTACATGTAAACTATAGCATACTGTTTGTAAAGGCTATGGTCTGTATGCAAACTACAGGTTCAGGAGGACTGACTAGTGTTATCAGAGAGTTGCAGAGTATGTTGTTCACAAGTCATCACGCAGTCATGATGTCATACAAGACCTTATTATCTACCAATAAAACTTTATTATGCACCAATGCAACTTTATTATGCACCAATAAAACAAGGTGAATCAAGCAGACATACACTAAAACACTATGTACTGGCCAGAAAGTGCACAGAGCTTTGTTATTGCCAAACCGGGGAAGTTAAAACACTTGTCCTATCTGATCTTACAACACATTAACGCTGACAAGCGAAGGGTATCTGCTCTATATGAAACAAAAAACAAACATTGGAATAATCGAGCCATTAAATCTCTGGCAGTGGAAGATTGTTAGAACATTTTCCCCATCTGCAAATAGCGCTTAAAATAAAGACTTGGTGTTGCTTAGATTCCATTGCTAATAGCAACCCCCTGTGAGTGTGGTTCGCTCTCTCTCTGCCTCATATTTTAATGACTTTGCTGTGCATCAAAGGAATTCAAAGCTTAACACACTCTCCCACACACAAGCGCACAAAAAAAGGTGTACACACACACAAACACACATACAGGCAAACACCCATCCACACACACTCATTAGAGTGTTGTCGTGTGGCAGAAATAAAGGTCATATAAAGCAGTACCAGGCTAAAATGAAAGCAGTCTCTGCTGGTGTGTAAGATTCTGGGAAGCAAACACAGAGCTCCCCCATAGTGAGGCAAACTGAGATAGGAATACACCATCTTGGGCCTTTGCTCTTATTTCCTGCCTGCTGAACATGGGCCTGGTGTTTTCTGGACCATGCAACAACTGAGCCATCTGTACCACTTAGACTCTTGGTCAAGCAGGTAGGAAACAAGAACATATGAGCCAAATGAAGCAAGGCGAAGGAAAGGTCAGCTCTCTCTACTTTGAATAAAAAACGAGTGATGAAATCCTTCATTCCTCTTTTCAACACCCTTAACAATGCTATGATATGACCGTTTGAGATCTTGCCTAAAAGCCATTGATAGTGCGTGTCAAAAAACAACTCAAAGAGCACACTGGCAAAATGTTGGACCATTTGCGTGCAAAATGACAGCCGTGACTACAAACGCTTCTTTAAGAGAACCCTGATAGAGCTGTGTCTAACAGCATGAGTAACAGCATATAGTGTGAATGACACTTTTCTCTGTGTATTGCTAATCCCCCTCAGGGTCACTCAGATGGCTCTCAGCTAGCCCGGGGAGCCAGTCTGTTCTTGCATAAGCCAGTGACGACAGAGCAGCAACCCACTGTCTGGCACCCCTGCTATAGCCCTACTGATGTGGACATTCCAAACTTCCCTCATCATCTTTGATAACATGCAAACCTGCCTGATGGAAACAATGGTCCCGGTGAGCTCATTAAAGAGACCACTCTCATTCCCCTGCTTTCTCTCCTCCCTACAATCCTCTCATCCCTCGATCCTATCCTCTGCCGCTCTGCAAGACTGATCAAAGGAGCTACATCTCCTCCCTGCTCTCTCACACGCTCTCTCCCCTTGACATCTCTATCTTCTTTCCCTCTCCTGATCTCTTTCTTCCATCTCTTTCGCTCTCACATTAATTTTCTCTGTTTTTTCATCCCTCCATCCTATCCTCCTCCTTTTCTCAATTGAAAGCAAGAAGAAGAAAAGAAGAGAAGAAAGCAACAGCATGAAGCCCAAGCCTCTGCTATGCACTGTACATTCCACAAGCATTGCATTTTCCCCTCTTAGCTGTGTAACCAAAAACCTAAGTTGCATTGTGATTTGACAAAAGCAATGACTGTACAGCCCCTCCCTAGAACATAGCACAAAACATTGCAGGAAAATTCTTGAAAATTTGTTGAAGTTACATAAAAACAATTTTCTGACAATTAGAGGAGTTTAGAAAAAAGTAACAATGCACATAAACAAATTATATCATCTATGACAACTGATTACAGACTGGTATTACTGTGACGACAGCAGGCCTGGCCAGAAAAGGGAGGACAACCCCTCATATCCCTCACTCTCCTTTTCTCTGAATCCCCTTCCACCCCTCATTCTCCATTTTTACTCCCTATCCCCTTATGATAGTGTTTCCATGTCCACTAATATTCCCCTCTGTCCTCTCTTTCCTACTATTACTTCTCTCATACTCCTTTCAGGACACACTACGTAGTGCACACGGAGGACAATAAAGGCCAATAAGCACACTTAACTGGAACATCCATGGAATTCATGACTTGATGAAAAAGGGACATTTGTTCAGCTTGTTTCTCACAATTCCCAGTGCATCTTGTGTATGATTGGCTGAGGCTTTGTGGCTCTAGAGCCTATTCTGTGATGGAGTCACCACTAGTTCTCTGAGACAGAGGAGAAAGTGGGACAAAATAATAAGGGGGGCGGACACCTAGGGTGGCAGAGGAATGGAGAGGAATGGGAAACTCACATTTTATGTGCTTGACTACTTAACACTTTAACAAAGATGAAAGTAAACCCAGGCTGACAGAAATGCTCACATTTGTGTCAGCATTGAGTGGTTTCGTACAGGAAACTGGGCTAAAAATAAAGACGTGTTATTAGAGAAAAGGCTGACCAAGTTTAGGCATGAGCCTTCTTCAGAAGCAGGATACTTTTCCTCAAAAGCTCTGCGAAGAAGAATCTGTTACGATCTGACAAGCACACAAACACAGCTGGGAGAGGTAGTCACATATAGTGTGGAAGCTACTGGAACAGAAAGGTTCAGCCAAAGGAACTCATGTGCTGATAAGTGATAAAGCAGACTTTCACTAACTCTTACTGAGCTAAATACAGAGGGATTACTTTTTTCCTATTTGGCAAGTGAGAAAATCATCCTCATGTCCATTTATTTAGCATGAGTTATCCTAATCTGGAGAAAAAGCAAAGTACCATCATGACCCAACTGAAATCCAGGGAGCCGTATCACTGAAAGAGTAAGAACCTAATAGAACAGTGCATGTCCCAGACTACCACCAAGCCCCCAAAAGGTTCAACATACAGAAGGTTACCTAAACAGACTCTTTGATAAACACTCAGTTAGCATCTTTCCTATAGTAGCTGTCCAAAGTGCCTTGTGTTTTACTGAGTGTCTGGCATATTTGGCCATCAGTCATGAACACCTCTCAGTAGTGGTTGAAAGCAGATGGTCTTATGTAAGAGGGACAAACACCAGGTGTGTGTGGCCCAGACACTGCAGGCTATCCTGTGCTGTGCTGCTATTATGTAGGGTTGATACTAATAGAAGTGGGTCAGGACAGAGCTGCCGGTGGTTAATGTACACCGCTGAACTGCTGTCCATGTCTCTAGTGAGCCATTTGTTCCCCTGACACAAAAAACACAGAGACATTCTACTTTGGGTTGCACTTTACAGCTTTTATTAAAACCTTCATAGACTTGAAGTACACTGATATGTCCAAACTGATACATCCAAAAACTGATATCTGTAAAAGCTTTGCATGTTACAGTATTCATGCTTACCACTGTTCTTGTAAATAGTGACATACAACCTGTGAGTAAATTGATACCAAAAAGACCTTTCCTCCCGCTAGCATGAAAAGTATCAGGGGGCAGTTAGTCAGAACTCACAAAGCATTCCTCAAAACACTGCTCTCCTGACTGATCCTTCACATGCTTTCGCTGGTGGACATCAAAGTAAAGAGAGATCTATGGTGGTGGTGGTAGGCCCATTAGTGACTGATGTGCCCACAGAAAGATTACATCCTGGGAGTTGTTAGCATGGAGTTAGGGGACCAGTGTCAGATAATTAAGTTAAAATGCTTAAAATACACTGTGAATTGAATTCTCCAAGCACATTAAAATGACATGAAAGCGTAATACTTAAATCAATAAATTAGACAGATTGACATTGAGCCTCACTTGTCTCCCCCTTCTGGCTATTGGGATAAAATCGATAGTGAGGTTTCAAGACTTACACTGAGTATACCAAACATTAGGAGCACCTTCCTTATATGGAGTTGCACCCCTTTCCTCCTTTTGTCCTCAGAACAGCCTCAATTTGTCAGGGCATGGACTCTACAAGGTGCCAAAAGCATTCCACAGGGATGCTGGCCAATGTTGACTCCAATGCTTCCCACAGTTGTGTCAAGTTGCCTGGATGTCCTTAGGGTGGTGGACCATTCTTGATATACACAGGAAACTGTTGAGTGTGAAAAACCCAGCAGTGTTGCAGTTGTTGACACAAACCGGTGTGCCTGGCACCTACTACCATACCTCTTTCAAAGGCACTTAAATCTTTTGTCACACATACACAATCCACGTCTCAATTGTCTCAAGGCTTAACGTGGAACTGACAGCATTTCAGCAACATTAAATCGTATTCAAATCTGTTCATATAAAGATTTTATATTTTCTGACAAGCGAGCACCTAGATATCGTCATTTTCAAGTTTTCCTAAATTCATAGAATGTTTGGGAATTACGTATAGTAAGGCTTTTTGGAAAATTCTATAGCAATATAGAGTCGGAAAGCGGCCACGCATTTGGACAATTTATAGACACTGCAATAAATAAAACCAAATAAAAATCTGTCCAGTCCAGGACCGGCATCTACGCAAACCAGTGTACCATAGACAATCAGAGCTACAATAGGCCTATATGCAAATAAGCCATTTGCCAAATGGGCCTGCCATCATGCCCTTTAACTGGACTGTGTGTTTACAGGCAGTTGCAACAGAATAACTTTAGATCATTAGAAAGCATTCGCCAAAAGCCACAAAATACACCTGAATGGATTTGTGCAAATATGTAAATACCATGGGAGTCCTCTTACCTCTCTCCCTCAGTTGCCTAAGCACATAATCAACAACCAGATCAACAACTAATGCTAGCCAGAGCAAGATGAGCTAAAATCTAAGGAGGGAACATTAGATAAACACTCTCAAACTTTTTCAGCTAGTAGGCCATCAAAATTGCACTGATTAAAGATGGGGAAAAGTAGCCTACTCATCCTTCTGCAACTTGCCTACCAATGCATGCTTGTCCTAACCCACGGCTTGACAACTGAATTGGAACTTGCCTGCTTGTAGGCCTATTACAGCAAATGTTGCTGTAATAGGCCTGCATGTTTCTCTTTTGCATGATGTTTTGTTGCAGGTTTAGTTTTTGGTTATTCATTGTCAAGCTTTAAAAACCAAAGCCAGACTGCAACATTTTAGTAGCCTAGCTAGGACTGTGGCATGTGTCTATACACTTTCTCTCCGCTGCCTGCTGTAAAAGGAGCACAAGCAAGCAGTGAAATTGAAGTTGAATTCACCGATGCATGCACATCAGGCTGTAATAAAGTAGATGACTCAACTGTTGACGCATTTATACTCGCATGTGTGTCCTATTCGGCCCATGGGTCTTGTGTGTAACACAAGTGCGCTAGCCTATTAGCCATGTTATGACTGACTTGTGATAAGTGCCCTTGCTAGTTTGATTGTATTGACATTCACAGTCTTAGTTACAGTCATCTGTTTTTGTTCAAAATATTGAGTCATTGAAACTGAAACGGTGCACTCCGAATAGGTGGCAGTAGCAAACAATGTACCAGGCCAGCTGATAGCAATATTTTTTGGACTAACAAGAAATGTATTGGTGAATTAAGTTAAGGATCGAACCCTTTTCTTTTCACCTAAAATGACATACCAAAATCTAACTGCCTGTAGCTCAGGACCTGAAGCAAGGATATGCATATTCTTGATACCATTTTAAAGGAAACACTTTGAAGTTTGTGGAAATGTGAAATTAATTTAGGACAATATAACACATTAGATCTGGTGAAAGATAATACAGAGAAAAAAACATAATCTTTGAAATGCAAGAGAAAGTTCACAATGTATTATTCCAGGTTAGGCGCAATTTCGATTTTTACCAGTAGATAGCAGCAGCGTATGTGCAAAGTTTTAGACTAATCCAATGTACCATTGTATTTCTGTTTAAAATGTTGTATCAAGTCTGCCCAAAAGTGCCTAATTGGTTTATTGATACATTTTCAAGTTCATAACTCTGTACTCTCTTCAAACAATTGCATGGTATTATTTCACTGTAATAACTACTGTAAATTGGAGAGTGCAGTTAGATTAACAAGATTTTAAACTTTCTGCCCTTATCAGATACAGTACCTTGCAAAAGTATTCATCCCCCTTGGAGTTTTTCCTTTTTTGTTGAATTACAACCTGTAATTTAAATAGATTTTTATTTACATTGCATGTAATGGACATACACAAAATAGTCACTTATTTCAAAAAAATAAAATAAAAAGGAAAAGTGGTGGGTGCATATGTATTCACCCCTTTGCTATGAAGCCCCAAAATAAGATTTGGTGCAACCAATTACATAATTAGTTAAATAAAGTCCACCTGTGTGCAATCTAAGTGTCACATGATCTCTCACATGATCTCAGTATTTTTACACCTGTTCTGAAAGGCCACAGAGTCTGCAACACCACTAAGCATGGGGCACCACCAAGCAAGCAGCACTATGAAGACCAAGGAGCTCTCCAAACAGGTCAGGGACAAAGTTGGGGAGAAGTACAGATCAGGGTTGGGTCATAAAAAAATATCCCAAACTTTGAACATCCCACAGAGCACCATTAAATCCATTATCAAAAAATGGAAAGAATATGACACCACAACAAACCTGCCAAGAGAGGGCCGCCCACCAAAACTCACGGACCAGGCAAGGAGGCAACAAAGAGACCAAAGATAACCCTGAAGGAGCCGCAAACCTCCACAGCAGAGATTGGAGTATCTCCACAGAGCTGGGGCTTTACGGAAAAGTGGCCAGAAAAAAGCCATTGCTTAAAGAAAAAAATAAGCAAACACGTTTGGTGTTCGCCAAACGGCATGTGGGAGACTCTCCAAACATATAGAATAAGGTACTCTGGTCAGATGAGATAAAACTGAGCTTTTTGGCCATCAAAGAAAACGCTATGTCTGGCGTAAACACAACACCTCTCATCACCCCGAGAACACCATCCCCACAGTGAAACATTGTGGTGGCAGCATCATGCTGTGGGGATGTTTTTCATCAGCAAAGACTGGGAAATTGGTCAGAATTGAAGGAATGATGGATGGTGCTAAATACAGGGCAATTCTTGAGGGAAACCTGCTTCAGTCTTCCAGAGATTTGAGACTGGGACGGAGGTTCACCTTCCAGAAGGACAATGACCCTAAGCATACTGCTAAAGCAACACTTGACTGGTTTAAGAAACATTTAAATGTCTTGGAATGGCCTAGTCAAAGCCCAGACCTCAATCCAATTGAGAATCTGTGGTATGACTTAAAGATTGTTGTACACCAGCGGAACCCATCCAACTTTAAAGAGATAGAGCAGTTTTGCCTTGAAGAATGGGCAAAAATCCCAGTGGCTAGATGTGCCAATTCTGCCAATTGCCGCAAAAGGTGGCTCTACAAAGTATTGACCTTGGGGGTGGGGGGGGGGGGTGAATAAGTGCTTTTTTTTGGTCTTAATTCTTGTTTGTTTCACAATAGAAAATATTTTGCATCTTCAAAGTGGTAGGCATGTTGTGTAAATCAAATGATACAAACCCTCAAAATATCCATTTTAATTCCAGGTTGTAAGGCAACAAAATAGGACAAATGCAAAGGGGGTGAATACTTTTGCAAGCCACTATGTCCTGGGAAATGTTCTTGTTACTTACAACCTCATGCTAATCACATTAGGCTACGTTAGCTTAACTGTCCCGCGGGAGAGGGGGGGGGGGTGACACCGATCCTGTAGAGGTTAACCAATCTCATTCTGTTTGCAGTGGATTTAACAAGTGATATAAACACTCAACATGCAAAAATGTCAAAGATTTTAGTTACGGTTCATATAAGGAAATCACTCAATTCAAATTAATTAATTAGGCCCTGATCTACGGATTGGTTACAGGTACCTTAAAAAAGGTAGGGGTATGGATCAGAAAAGCAGTCAGTATCTGGTGTGGCCTGTGGAATGTTGTCCCACTCCTCTTCAATAGCTGTGCGAAGTTGCTGGATATTGGCGGGAACTGAAACACTCTGTTGTACACGTCGATCCAGAGCATCCCAAACTTGCTCAATGGGTAAGTGGTGAGTATGCAGACAATGGAAGAAGTGAGATATTTTCAGCTTCCAGCAATTTTGTACAGATCCTTGCGACATAGGGCAGTGCATTATCATGTTGAAACATGAGGTGATGATGGCAGATGAATGGCAAAGCAATATGCCTCAGGTGGGTGACTGACGAGCAACCCTAGTTTCTGGGGGGGGGGGGGGGGGGGGGGGGCATGGTTTCCAGGAGTGGGGGGTTAGATGGAGACATGTTGACTGCGTGGGGTTGGGGAAATGGGATAGGAGGTTGGGTGGTGTAGGCCCACTTCTTTTTTGTTTTCTTTTCCTGTTAATACTAAATTTGTTATTCAACGTTGTATTATTCAACTCTGTATGTATTTCTTAATGTTTTTTTTTCTTCTTTTGAGTGGCAGCCTATGGGTACATGTAACCTCCCCAACAACAAATAACAAAACAAATATAAATGGCATTGAGCTAGTGGAGATAAAATATATATATATATATATAGTTCCATTCGTACTTTCATAAGGTGAGACTAAATTGGTACTGGGTTCCTCTCACAGGACAGACAACTGGTTGACAGGACCTCTTTATTTAAACTAAACATGAGCCACTGCTTTCATGCAATGGTGTCATTAGTGATTCTCTGAAGCCACAAGACACAACAACAGGCCCCATTCAGCAGGTTTCTCCCTCAAAATCCTCCTGTTACCAAACGTGCGTGCGTGTGTGTGTGTGTGTGTGTGTGTGTGTGTGTGTGTGTGTGTGTGTGTGTGTGTGTGTGTGTGTGTGTGTGTGTGTGTGTGTGTGTGTGTGCGTGCGTGCGTGTGCGTTTAAGAGAGAGAGCAGAAGAGAGAGAAGACAAGATAAGGAGAAAGAGAAAAAGAGAGAGCAGGGAGAGAGGATAGAGGAGCTGGGCCAACTGTCTGGAGGGTCCGGTGCAGTAAATTACAGTGCTGTCTGAGCTGGCTCAGGATAGATAGGGGTACTGGTTTCCTCTCACAGGAAAGATGAGCGCTTGACTTGACTTCTTTATGTGACCTAAACATGACCCACTGCTTGCATGCAATGGTGTCATTAGTAATTCTCTGAAGCCACAACAACAGGGCCCATACAGTCACTACAGTGTGCATGTGCAGGTTTCTCCCTCAGAATCCTCCTGTTACCAAAACATGTTGCTAACAGGAGGAGCTGCCTAGGGCCACAGTAAACAACCAAGGTATCTGCACTCATCCTTTCTCCTTCTCTCTCTCTCACTTATCTAACCTCCTACTTTCTAGCACATCCCTCTCTCACGTGCATAAGTGACTATTTCTATCACCCTTTCTCAGTTTCTCTCTCTCCGTTTCTCTCACTCCATTTCCCTTTCTCTCTATCAAATGTTAGTCATCTGTAAACCAAATGTGATGCAGTCAACAGCAAATGCAAACAGATTGAGTCGAAGCTGAAGTACTTGCTGTGGTTTTGCATATGTGCATTATTTACTCTAAAGATTAGGCAAATTATAATGAGACGCACAAAAACCAGGAAGAAAAGATGAGAGATGAAAGGAGAGAAAAAGAAACGGGGAAATATTGAGATAGTGGTAGAGAAACAAGGGAGAAGATACTGTATATCAAGTTTGTGTGTGTCAAATCAAATTGTATTTGTCACATACGATGAATACAATAGGTGTAGACCTTACAGTGAAATGATTACTCACAAGCCCTTAAACCAACAATGCAGTTTTAAGAGAAATACCTAACAAAATAAGAAATATAGTAACAAATAATTAAAGAGCAGCAGTAAAATAACAATAGCGAGGCTATATACAGGGGGTACCGGTACAGAGTCAATGTGCGGGGGCACCGGTTAGTCGAGGTAATTGAGGTAATATATACATGTGGGTAGAGTTATTAAAGTGACGTATGCATAGATAATAACAGAGAGTAGCGGCAGCATAAAAGGGGAGGGGCAATGCAAGTAGTCTGGGTAGCCATTTGGTTAGATGTTCAGTAGTCTTATGGTTTGGGGGTAGAAGCTGTTTAGAAGCCTCTTGGACCTAGACGTGGCGTTCCAGTACCGCTTGACGTGCGGTAGCAGAGAGAACAGTCTATGACTAGGGTGGCTGGAGACTTTGACAATTTTTGGGGTCTTCCTCTAACACCGCCTGGTATAGAGGTCCTGGATGGCAGGAAGCTTGGCCCCAGTGATGTACTGGGCCGTACGCACTACCTTCTGTAGTGCCTTGCGGTCGGAGGCCGAGCAGTTGCCATACCAGGCAGTGATGCAATCAGTGCATGCATGTGAATGTGTGCCTGCATGTGTGTGTGTGTGTGAATGCGTATGTGGGTGCGTGTGTTTAAGTGAGCAGAAGAGAGAGAAGAGACAAGATAAGAGGAATGAGAAAAAGAGAGAGTGAGAGATCGAGGGCAGGGAGAGAAGATAGCTTTCTATAGGGTCCAGTACAGTAAATCACAGTGCTGTCTGAGCTGGCTCAGGATAGATAGGGGTTATGTTCTCCTGGCTGGGCCAGTAACTCAGACATGCAGCACAGAGAGCTGTGTCAGCACACTGAACCTACAGCCTGAGCTGTAGAGGACAGAGGGAACACTGTCGTGGAGACCTATGGGATGGAGGGATGATAGATAAGTCAGGATGTGGTAGAACAGAGAGTCAGACAGATGGGGGAGCTGGTGGGATAAAGAGCTGGACAGATGGAAGAAATGTATGGAGCAGAGCTGAGGGACAGTGGAGTGGTGGAACAGAGGAAGGGCTAAAGACATGGTGCCATGAACAGGGAGATGGACTCTCATGATTGTCTGTGTTTGTCCTCTGGAGAGTGTCTCTGGAGAGGGCAAAGACTAATTTGTTCACAAAGAATGGGTACAGACCTACAGATGGGTAGGGGCCTGCATGGGCACACTCAAAAGAGGGTCAGTGTACTGTTACTTTCATTGTGGGGAACTGAACTTTTCCCAAGCAGAGATGGAAATATGTGGGTGGGGGAAATGTGGGGTTCAGTATGGAGGGGTATGGAGGGGTGATCTATGGAGGGAGGCTAAGGGAGTGAGTATGGCGGTTAGAGGGGAGCGAGGGGGAGGCTGAATAATTGATGGAGTGAGACACCTCCCTGTGTTTTCCCCATGCTGGGAGAGACAGCTGCTCCGTTGCCTCTCCAGACTTGCCTAGACTACCTCCAGGGAGAAAAACTACAACTGCTGTACCTATGAAAGGAGGGCTAGGATAATTTGGAGGTTAAAAAAGTATGTTGACTTTCTATTAAAGGTCCAATGCAACCATTTTTATCTGGGTAACAATTTATGGGTAACAATAAGTAACTTGCTTTGATTGTTTTAAATTAAAATGGTAAAAAAATGGCTTCTTAGCAAAGAGCAATTTCACAAACAAGAAATGTGCTAGGACTGTCTGGGAGTGGTTTAGTGGGGAGGGTAAAACTGAAAAGTTGCTGTTATTGGGAGAGATGAAACACTCTTATTGCTATACTAACTAATTTACTACGTAGTGATGTCACCATGGAAGGTCAAAACAGGCTGAAATTTCAGGCAGTCTTTTCAAACAGCTCTTACACTAAAAGGGCATCTCTCCCTCTCTCTCTCCAACAATACAAATTAAAAGTAAACATTATCACAATATATGGCGTCAGTACTCTCTGTTTAGGGCCAAATAGCATTCTAGTCTGCTCAGTTTCTTTGCTAATTATTTCCAATGTGTCAAGTAATTTTCTTTTTGTTTTTTCATGATTTGTTTGGGTCTAATTGTGTTGATGTCCTGGGGCTCTGTGGGGCCTGTTTGTGTTTGTGAACAGAGCCCCAGGATCAGCTTTCTTAAGGGATTCTTCTCCAGGTTCATCTCTTTGTAGGTGTTGGCTTTGTTATGGAAGGTTTGGGAATCGCTTCCTTTTAGGTGGTTGTAGAATTTAACGTCTCTTTTCTAGATTTTGATCATTAGCGGGTATCGGCCTAATTCTGCTCTGCATGCATTATTTGGTGTTTTACGTTGTACACGGAGGATATTTTTCGCAGGATTCTGCATGCAGAATTCTTGGTTGGTGAACGGATCCCAGACCTCACAACCATAAAGGGCAATAGATTCTGTAACTGATTCAAGTATTTTTTGCCAGATCCTAATTGGTATGTCAAATTCTATGTTCCTTTTGATGGCATAGAAGGCCCTTCTTGCCTTGTCTTTCAGCTCGCTCACAGCTTTGTGGAAGTTAGCTGTGGCGCTGATGTTTAGGCCGAGGCATGTCTCGTTTTTTGTGTGCTCTAGGGCAACGGTGTCTAGATGGAATTTGTATTTGTGGTCCTGGCAACTGGACGTTTTTTGGAACACAATTATTTTTGTCTTACTGAGATTTACTGTCAGAGCCCAGGTCTGATAGAATATGTGCAGAAGATCTAGGTGCTGCTGTAGGCCCTCCTTGGTTGGGGACTAAAGCACCAGATAATCAGCAAACAATAGACATTTGATTTCAAATTCTAGTAGGGTGAGGCTGGCTGCAGGCTGTTCTAATGCCCTCGCCAATTCATTGATATATTTGTTGAAGAGGGTGGGGCTTAAGCTGCATACCTGTCTCACCCCACAGCCCTGTTGAAAGAAATTTATTTTTTGCCCATTTTAACTGCACACTTGTTGTTTGTGTACATGGATTTTATGATGTCATATGTTTTTTCCCCCAACCCCACTTTCCATCAATTTGTATAGCAGACCCTCGTGCCAAATTGAGTCAAAAGCTTTTTTTAAATCAACAAAGCATGAGAAGACTGCCTTTGTTTTGGTTTGTTTGTTTGTCAATTAGAGTGTGCAGGGTGAATATGTGGTCTGTCGTACAGTAATTTGGTAAAAAAAACAATTTGACATTTTCTCAGTACATTTTTTTCATTGAGGAAATGTACGGGTCTGCTGTTAATGATAATGCAGATGATTTTCCCAAGGTTGCTGTTGACACAAGATATTGGGGTCAAATTTGTCTCCCCTTTTGTGGATTCAGGTGATAAGTCCTTGGTTCCAAATATTGGGGAAGATGCCAGAGCCAAGGATGATGTTTAAGAGTTTAAGTATAGTCAATTGGAATTTGTGGTCTGTATACTTTATAATTTCATTGAGGATACCATCAACACCACGGGCCTTTTTGGGTTGGAGGGTTTGTATTTTGTCCTGTAGTTCATTCAATGTAATTGGAAAATCCAGTGGGTTCTGGTAGTCTTTAATAGTTTATTCTAAGATTTGTATTTAATCAAGTATATGTGTTTGCTGTTTGTTCTTTGTTATAGGTCCCAAAAGATTGTAGAAGTGGTTTACCCATACATCTCCGTTTTGGATAGATAACTCTTCGTGTTGTTGTTTATTTAGTGTTTTCCAATTTTCCCAGAAGTGGTTAGAGTCTATGGATTCTTCAATTACACTGAGCTGATTTCTGACATGCTGTTCCTTCAATTTCCGTAGTGTATTTCTGTATTGTCTTAGTGATTCACCATACTGAAGGCTCAGGTTTTCTTGGTCTCTATGTTTTTGGTTGGAAAGATTTCTACATTTTCTTCTACCAAGCATGCGACAGAGCTGCAGGAGTTGTGACCCATTTTTGTTGGTTATGTTGTTGTAGTTGTGCCTGGAGGGGGGGCGGGGGGGGCATATGGGGGGAGGGAATGCTGTCACCTCCAGGTAGGTGTTTGTCCCCATGTGCTGAGGGTGTCAGGTTCTTGTCCAGTTCTGACATTTAGGTCGCCACAGACTTGTACATGTCCCTAGGCCTGAAAATGATTGATTTCCCCCTCCAGGATGGAAAAGCTGTCTTCATTCAAGTATGGGGATTCTAGTGGGGGATATAGGTAGCACACAGGAGGACATTTTTCTCTGTTGAGATCATTTCCTTTATAATTTCTAGTCAAATCTAAAATGTACCTGTTTTGATTAATTTAATACAAGAAGTTAAGTCTGCTCTCTACTACATTAGCATACCCACCAAGTCCCTTCCCTGTTTCACACCTGGTAGTTTGGTGGATGGGACACCAGCTCTCTGTAACCTAGAGGGAAAGCAGTGTGTCCATCTCCTCTATACCATGTTTCTTGTAGGATGACAATGTCTGTATTTCTGATTTCATTGGTGAAGTCCAGGTTCCTGCTCTTTAGGCCAAAGGCAGATGACTTCAGGCCTTGGATATTCCAGGATGACATAGTGAAGGCATTGTGTTCCATAAAGTGTCCAATGTTGTTAGTCATTTGGTTTGGCCTCAGACCAGTAAGTGTGAGCAGAGCCTGTTGAGCATCTGGGGGTTGGGCCTGTTTGCCTGCTCCCGGCCTAGGCGTCTGTGTGACTTTCATGTTGAGGCCCTCTTTGTGGGAGTGGGGGGAATGGGGTGGGCAGGAAGGGTATAGGTCTGATCTGAGGGGGCCTAAATGGGGTGTGGGCATCGTTGACTTGGGGGGATTGATTGGTTGAGGGGGGTGGATGTGGCTGGTGGTGCTGTGGTCTGGATTTAGGTCCTCTCGGCGTGGGTCCTATGACTATATTTACACACTCGCCCTAGACCCACAGAAGGTCTAGGGCGAGCTGGGTGTTTGGACACCAGAGATTAGACACTGTATTTGGGAAAATGTTTATTTTCTTGTATACATTTTCCGTTTGTGTCCATAAGGAGTACAATCTGTGGCTTGTGTATGTCCTCAGTGGGTGGGGGGGGGGGGGGGGGGGTTGTCAGGAGGACTATCAGGGTGGCTGACAGGGGGTTCAGAGGGGGTAGGATCCCCTGGTCTTGGGGTTCTTCATTTATCTGTCCTGTTGTGATGTCGAGGCTATGGTCAGGGGCTGAGGTGGGCTCTTCTGCTGGCTTCTCTGCGGGGGTGGTCAGCTCTCTAATGGGTGGTTCTCTGTCACACACCATCACCCTCACCCTTTCCTCCATCAGTCTGATCCTCTCCTCTAATGCTCTGTTCTTCTCCTGCCTCTGCTCTTTCTCCTGTTGATGTTGTCTCACCACATTCCAGAGTGCAGATATGTCTCTCTCCACCTCCAGCTCTCCGGGTCTGGTTGAATGTATCCTTCATTTCAATAAGGGAGTAGTACTCTGTGCTGGGAGGTTGACTTTCCGCTTGGGGTTGCTTGTATGTGGGATTGTATAATAAAGAGGTCTGGTCTGACACACTAGAGGTGGGGGTATCTATCTCAAGAGAGAGCTTATCCTGCTGAGCTCTCTTTGATTATGACATTCTCTCCAAGATGGCTTAGCAGTTCAGACGTCATTTCTGTTTCGTATTGTCGTGTCCTGTATATATATTATTTACACCTTTCTTCGCATATCTTTTATATATTTTATTATCCAAGAACTCAACTACAAAAGCTTTCCTGCAAAAGCTTTCCTGCAACCCGCTTCACCAATTACAAAAAAGTATTATTTACCTCAAATCTGAAAATCCACCGTGGAAGCTAGCCAGGGGCTAATTCAGAAGCTAGCCAGAAAGCTAACCAGAAGCTATCCGATAGCTAGCCAGAAGCTAATCTGTAGCTGCCCAGAAATTAGCCGGTCTGCTGGCTAGCGTTGGTGTTTCAGCTGCCCACGTTTTGTGGTCATCAGCTATTCCTTTAGCTCGATAATCTACCGGCACTTTTGTGCAACGCGACTCGGACCGGAGCATTCCGGGACTTTTTTTTCTCTCAGTTTCCCCGGATTTCAGCCGCAGGCTCTGGACATTTGCAGCTAGCTAGCTGCAAACCGTGTGACTATTGGCTTACATCGATCCCGGAGCAAACTCAAATCATTCCGGAGCTAGCCAGCTGAGGAGTTCCATCAGCCATTCCTGGGCTACAGTCACCTATCCGGACCCGTTTTTTTTTTTTTTTTGTTTTGTTGTTGCTGCAGATACGGAGCCCCACCGGGCCTTCACGACTGACTGCCGACGTTATCTGCCCGAGGGAGTTATCCAACTGGCACCTCCGTCCCGACGTTACCTGAACGCTCATCTGGGGCCCGCTAACCGTTAGCTGTCTCATCGGCTGCTATCTGAATAAGAATATCGAACAATTATTATTATTATTTATTTATTTTATTTTTTCTTGGGTCACTATATCTATTTTGCCAATTTGGATTGATCCCCTCTACCACACGGAACCCCACTAACCTACCGACGGAAACGCACGAGGTATCTACAAATAGACTTCCATACTATGCTATCTTGCTACCGATAGCCATCTACCCGGCCAGCTGTCTGGATCGCCGTGACCCCAACCAACCTCTACTCACTGGACCCTTATTGATCACTCGATTAAGCATGCATCTCCTTAATGTAAATATGCCTTGTCCATTGCTGTTCTGGTTAGTGTTTATTGGCTTATTTCACTGTAGAGCCTCTAGCCCTGCTCACTAAACCATATCCAACCTCACAGTTCCACCACCCACATATGCGATGACATCACCTGGTTTCAATGATGTTTCTAGAGACAATATCTCTCTCATCATCACTCAATACCTAGGTTTACCTCCACTGTATTCACATCCTGCCATACCTTTGTCTGTACATTATTCCTTTAAGCTTTTTTCTCGCCCCCAGAAACTTCCTTTTACTCTCTGCTCTAGAAGTTCTAGACGACCAATTCTCATAGCTTTTAGCCGTACCCTTATCCTCCTCCTCCTCTGTTCCTCTGGTGATGTAGAGGTGAATCCAGGCCCTGCAGTACCTAGCTCCACTCCTATTCCCCAGGCGCTCTCTTTTGATGACTTCTGTAACCGTAATAGCCTTGGCTTCATGCATGTTAACATTAGAAGCCTCCTCCCTAAGTTTGTTTTGTTCACTGCTTTAGCACACTCTGCCAACCCGGATGTTTTAGCCGTGTCTGAATCCTGGCTTAGAAAGACCACCAAAAATTCTGACATTTTCATCCCCAACTACAAGATTTTCAGACAAGATAGAACGGCCAAAGGGGGCGGTGTTGCAATCTATTGCAAAGATTGCCTGCAGAGTTCTGTTTTACTATCCAGGTCTGTTCCCAAACAATTTGAACTTCTACTTTTAAAAATCCACCTCTCTAAAAACAAGTCTCTCACCGTTGCCGCCTGCTATAGACCACCCTCTGCCCCCAGCTGTGCTCTGGACACTATATGTGAACTGATTGCCCCCCATCTATCTTCAGAGCTCGTGCTGATAGGCGACCTAAATTTTAACATGCTTAACACCCCAGCCACCCTACAATCTAAGCTTGATGCCCTCAATCTCACACAAATTATCAATGAACCTACCAGGTACCACCCCAATTCCGTAAACACGGGTACCCTCATAGATATCATCCTAACAAACTTGCCCTCCAAATACACCTCTGCTGTTTTCAACCAAGATCTCAGCGATCACTGCCTCATTGCCTGCATCCGTAATGGGTCAGCGGTCAAACGACCTCCACTCATCACTGTCAAACGCTCCCTGAAACACTTCAGCGAGCAGGCCTTTCTAATCGACCTGGCCGAGGTATCCTGGAAGGATATTGATCTCATCCCGTCAGTAGAGGATGCTTGGACATTTTTTAAAAATGCCTTCCTCACCATCTTGAATAAGCATGCCCCATTCAAGAAATTTAGAACCAGGAACAGATATAGCCCTTGGTTCTCTCCTGACCTGACTGCCCTTAACCAACAGAAAAACATCCTATGGCGTTCTGCATTAGCATCGAACAGCCCCCGTGATATGCAACTTTTCAGGGAAGCTAGAAACCAGTATACACAGGCAGTTAGAAAAGCCAAGGCTAGCTTTTTCAAGCAGAAATTTGCTTCCTGCAACACAAATTCAAAAAAGTTCTGGGACACTGTAAAGTCCATGGAGAATAAGAACACCTCCTCCCAGCTTCCAACTGCTCTGAAGATAGGAAACACTGTCACCTCCGACAAATCCACTGTAATTGAGAATTTCAATAAGCATTTTTCTACGGCTGGCCATGCTTTCCACCTGGCTACCCCTACCCCTGACAACAGCACTGCCCTCCCCTCTGCTACTCGCCCAAGCCTTCCCCATTTCTCTTTCTCCCAAATACAGTCAGCTGATGTTCTAAAAGAGCTGCAAAATCTGGACCCTTACAAATCAGCCGGGCTAGATAATCTGGACCCTTTCTTTCTAAAACTATCTGCTGAAATTGTTGCCACCCCTATTACTAGCCTTTTCAACCTCTCTTTCGTGTCGTCTGAGATTCCCAAAGATTGGAAAGCAGCTGCGGTTATCCCCCTCTTCAAAGGGGGGGACACTCCTGACCCTAACAGCTACAGACCTATATCTATCCTACCCTGCCTTTCTAAGGTCTTCGAAAGCCAAGTCAACAAACAGATCACCGACCATTTCGAATCCCACCATACCTTCTCCGCTATGCAATCTGGTTTCAGAGCTGGTCATGGGTGCACCTCAGCCACGCTGAAGGTCATAAACGATATCTTAACCGCCATCGATAGGAAACAATACTGTGCAGCCGTATTCATTGACCTGGCCAAGGCTTTTGACTCTGTCAATCACCACATCCTCATCGGCAGACTCGACAGCCTTGGTTTCTCTAATGATTGCCTCGCCTGGTTCACCAACTACTTCTCTGATCGAGTTCAGTGTGTCAAATCGGAGGGTCTGTTGTCCGGGCCTCTGGCAGTCTCCATGGGGGTGCCACAGGGTTCAATTCTTGGACCGACTCTCTTCTCTGTATACATCAATGATGTCGCTCTTGCTGCTGGTGATTCTCTGATCCACCTCTACGCAGACGACACTATTCTGTATACTTCTGGCCCTTCTTTTGACACTGTGTTAACAACCCTCCAGGCGAGCTTTAATGCCATACAACTCTCCTTCCGTGGCCTCCAATTGCTCTTAAATACAAGTAAAACTAAATGCATGCTCTTCAACCGATCGCTGCCTGCACCTGCCCGCCTGTCCAACATCACTACTCTGGACGGCTCTGACTTAGAATATGTGGACATCTACAACTACCTAGGTGTCTGGTTAGACTGTAAACTCTCCTTCCAGACTCACATCAAGCATCTCCAATCCAAGTTAAATCCTATTCCGCAACAAAGCATCCTTCACTCATGCTGCCAAACATACCCTTGTAAAACTGACCATCCTACCAATCCTCGACTTCGGTGATGTCATTTACAAAATAGCCTCCAAAACCCTACTCAATAAATTGGATGCAGTCTATCACAGTGCCATCCGTTTTGTCACCAAAGCCCCATATACTACCCACCACTGCGACCTGTACACTCGTTGGCTGGCCCTCGCTTCATACTCGTCGCCAAACCCACTGGTTCCAGGTCATCTACAAGACCCTGCTAGGTAAAGTCCCCCCTTATCTCAGCTCGCTGGTCACCATAGCAACACCTAACTGTAGCACGCGCTCCAGCAGGTTTATCTCTCTGGTCACCCCCAAAACCAATTCTTCCTTTGGCCGCCTCTCCTTCCAGTTCTCTGCTGCCAATGACTGGAACGAACTACAAAAATCTCTGAAACTGGAAACACTTATCTCCCTCACTAGCTTTAAGCACCAGCTGTCAGAGCAGCTCATAGATTACTGCACCTGTACATAGCCCATCTATAATTTAGCCCAAACAACTACCTCTTTACCTACTGTTAGAGCCGATTTGGGCATATTTGTATAAAAGACTGAACATACTGAGCTCCATGTACATTTGTGTAAATATATTAAATATTAATGTATATGATGAAATATTAGGTACGTACCTTTATGATTTATTTACCGGATTGAGATATATTCATTTGTTATTAGTGTAACTCAGTTTTTGGCCCCCCCTCTTGCCCATTCATTGTACTGTGTTAATTGTGTTAGTATAAAGGCAGGAAGTTGGGCCTTCGGGGGGGGGGAGTCCTTGCTAGATGCGGGAGCGGTATAGTTTTTTGACCATATAGACATATAGACATACAGACATACATACAGAAAGACAGACAGGTCATATTATATTATGTATTTGCATTTCAAGTAATCTCTGCTTTAAGTTGATTGGAGAATACCTTTTTGTTAGATAAGAAGAATAAACATTTTTTGTTGCACCATATCCCTGGATCTCATTGAATGTTTGGCCGTTTGGAAACGTGAAGTGTGGACTGTATGCGTCCGAAACAACCCCGCTTCAGGCTTGGGCAGTGGCTATGGTAAAGAGGAAAGGAAGCCACTACAATCAAGTCAAAAAACTCCGTGAAGGATTACTACCGGAAGGAAATCTCCGGTTCGGACACACGCTGGATTTTGTTCTATTTGTAATTGCATTCGGACCATAAGGACAGCTCGCTTGGAAGGATTTGAACTCCTAGATTTCGCCAGCCGTGAGTAACCACTGCGAATGAATGAGCTGCCCTGTTCAATGCGATCGTTTGATCATGCATATTATGGAAGCGCAAATGTGCTTATAATTGGAATGTTTGATAAACTTGGGAATGGAATTCAAAATACAGCGCTGTGAAAACAATTAAGAAGTTTAAGTTTGGGAAACACAGATCCTATGCACAATGTAGCCTAATCATATATCTAATATTTGGCCTAACGTGGAAATGCAATGCATCAACGCAACGAATGCAACTTAAGGATCTAAAGATACTGCGTGTTAACTTCATTAAAGGGACAAAACCTCAACGGGATGAAATGTTTAAAACGCATCTAAAATGCCAAACTTGCACATGTGCAATTCAAAATGGGTCAATATGCTGAAATGGATGACTGTGTTTTTAAAGATTAAAGGAGGTCTAAAGGGGCATTACGTTTAACAATCAAACCAACAACCGTGTCATTGTAAATTGAGTGAACTAAAAGTGAATGATGGAGGTGGAAATATGGAAAAAGGCTGAAGTTGAGCCACAAACGCTCATTGAACCACATGACAGCATTTCCAATGTGTCAAAAATATCAAGTAAAACTAAGTATTCTAAGACTGCTTCCTCAGTGTCCTCTGAACGCCTTAAAGCCGAGGCAGAACGAGCAGCTCTACTAGCTCGCCAAGCATCATTACAAGACAAGCATGCATTGGAACTGGAGAAAGCTCAACTGAATGTTAGGATGGAAAAAATGGCACTGGAAACGGACATAGCAGCATATAATGCCAAACTAAAGGTCCTGGAGAGTACTGAGTCAACTTCTCAATCCCATTCCGTGGCAGCCCATTTACTAAGCCAAGAAGATGGAATGAACTCTTATTTTGAGAAACAGGAACCAGAGGTCTATGTGGAACCTGAACCATCACCTGTTGAGTTTGCTGCATTAGGTGCAGTTCCAAAGACCCCACTACAAAGAGTTTTACAACAACCGACCACAAAGCCATCAAACCCTATTCCGAAAACAGTCGTAAACCACACTCTTCAGCAGCCAACAGCAAGGTCTAGCAATCAACACAGAATCAACACTGCGGGTATCAGCCATAATACCAGCCATGATAACCTCTCTACTGTCATGCAAAGGCAGAATGAAATTGCTGACCTCCTTGTACTACAGCACAAACAAGCCACACTCCCTGTTAGGGAGATACCTATGTTTGACGGTGATCCTCTAAACTTTAGGCCATTCATGCGTGCATTTGAGCATGGTATAGAAGATAAGACAAGCAGTCACCAGGATAGGCTCTATTACCTGGAACAATACACCTCTGGTCAGCCCAAGGATCTGGTCCGTAGTTGTCTGCATATGGAAGCCAGAAGAGGCTATGCAGTAGCTAAGAGGTTGTTAAAGGAACACTTTGGCAATGAAATCAAAGTCACCACTGCTTACATGGAAAAGGCTTGGAACTGGACAAACATCAAACCCGATGATGGAAAGGGACTGGGTGGTTATGCACTCTATCTAAGAGGTTGCTGTAACGCTATGCAAGACCTACAGAACATGGAAGAGCTTAATCTTCCCTCCAACATAAAGCTGATCATGTCAAAACTTCCCTACAAACTAAGGGAAAAATGGAGGTCTATGGCATGTGATATTTTAGAGAGAAGTCACCTGAGGGCCCAGTTCAGTGACCTGGTAACGTTCATGGAAAAACAGGCCAAAATACTGCAGGATCCGTTGTATGGAGATATTCAAGATCCCCTGTACAACAAAAGGTTTTTAAAACCCAAAACAGAAGCTGACTTTAAACAGCAGTTCAAGTCCAAGAGTAGGGGAAGCAGCTTTGCCACTACAGTAGCTGTAGTGGCAGATTGTGACTCTGAAAAACCTTTAAAAGAACAAACATTCAAAGTAAAGAGACCAGGCACCTACCCTTCTGATGCTCCCAGTATCTCATGTATATTTTGTGCTGGTGCGCATTTATTGGTCGACTGCCAACAGGTGAAGGCACAGCCACATGAATTCAAGGTTGAGTTTCTGAGATCAAAAGGCCTTTGTTTTGGCTGTTTGATGAGAGGACACTTAAGCAGAGAATGTAAAAGAAGGATGACCTGTCAGAGCTGTCAAAGAAAGCACCCCACTATCCTGCACATTGAGGGAAGAGAGAGATTTAGATCTCAAAAGGCAGATATGAGTGGTGTAGCAGTAAAGCGGGAGGAGACTGTCAGCAGTGCTCTTGTTTCACTGGAAGCTGGTGAAGATACCGGGGCCGGTACAGATTGTGCACTTGCAATTGTGCCAGTTCAAGTAAAGGTGGCAAATGGAAGCAAGTCTGTGTTAACCTATGCGTTTCTCGATTCTGGTAGCTCAGCAACATTTTGTACGGAGAGACTCATGAGGCAGTTGCAAGCTAAAGGCAGTGCGACTGAAATTCTGCTACGCACAATGGGGCAGGAGAGTCCTACCAAGAGCTTTGAGATATCTGGATTAGAGATTGGCAATGTGGAAGGCGACACATTTCTTGCATTACCAAAGGTCTACACCCAACATAAGATCCCAGTGACAAGAGAGAACATTCCCACTCAGAAAGATCTCAAAAGGTGGCCATACCTGAAAGAGGTTCAGTTGAAGGAGATTGATGCCGACGTCGAACTTCTGATTGGCGTAAATGCTCCAAAGGCAATGGAACCCTGGCAAATCATAAATAGCCAAGGCAACGGACCGTATGCAGTGAAAACCCTCTTTGGATGGGTGATGAATGGTCCTCTCAACAGTTGTACCATGGCAGAAGAATCTGGGCATCCTACGGTGATGGCCAATTGTATCTCAATGGCCGACCTGGGGGTTCTTCTTGTAAATCAGTACAACCATGACTTCCCTGAGAGAGAGTATGAAGAGAAAAGTGAGATGTCAGCTGAGGATCGTAGGTTTATGGAGATTGTATCAAGCTCCATAACCCTCAAAGACCATCACTACTACTTACCGTTGCCCTTTCGCAACAAAGATGTAGTCCTGCCAAACAACCGTGACATGGCAAAGCAGCGGGCTCTAAATATTATCAGGAAGTTCAAGAAGGACAAAGGTTACGCTGCAGAGTACAAAGGCTTCATGGAAGAGATGATAACAAAAGGTTACGCCGAGAAGGTACCACAAGAACAGCTCCTCAGAGAGAAAGGCAAGGTATGGTACATACCACACCATGGCGTTCACCATAAGCGCAAAGGAACGATACGAGTGGTGTTTGACTGTTCATCATCCTATAAAGGTACATCTCTTAACAGTGAACTCCTTCAAGGCCCTGACCTGGCAAACACGCTTATAGGAGTCTTGCTAAGATTTCGGCAAGAGCACATTGCCATGATGGCAGACATCGAAGGAATGTTCCATCAAGTACGTGTCCATGAAGATGACTTAGACTTCCTGCGATTCCTATGGTGGCCGGATGGTGATACTAACAAAAGATTGGAGGAGTACAGAATGACAGTACATCTTTTCGGTGCTATATCCTCTCCAAGTTGTGCAAACTTTGCACTGCGAAAGACTGCAGAAGACAACTGTGAGAGGTACGATGAAGAGGTGATTCAAACAGTCAAGTCCAACTTCTATGTTGATGACTGCCTCAAGTCAGTGGCCACAGAAGAACAAGCCATAGCTCTCACAAGAAACCTCAGGGATGTGTGCTCTCAAGGTGGGTTCAAATTGACCAAGTGGGTCAGCAACAGCCGCACTGTACTAGCTTCTATCCCTGATGAACACAAAGCCAAGCAGATAAAAGAACTGGACCTGGACAGAGAAAAGCTGCCTGTTGAAAGAGCACTTGGAATCCGATGGAACATTGAAAGGGATGTGTTTACCTTCCAGGTCACTGTCAAGAACAGACCCCTTACAAGAAGAGGTATTCTCTCAACTGTCAGCTCTATTTATGATCCATTAGGTTTCCTCGCCCCATTCGTATTAAAGGCAAAGCAAATTCTTCAAGTGCTCTGCAAGCTAAAGTGTGGATGGGACGAAGTTATCCCTGAAGAACACTCTATTTCATGGAAGAGATGGCTCTCAGAGCTGGACCAGCTCTCCAGATTCCAGATAGACAGGTGTATGATGCCTGAGAACTTTGGTCAAATCAAGACCGCACAGCTGCATCACTTCGGTGATGCAAGTGAACAAGGTTATGGCACGGCAAGCTACCTTAGGTTCACAAACGTTATGGAAAAGGTCCACATCGCATTCATACTGGGGAAATCAAGGGTGACTCCACTCAAGCAGATGACGATCCCCCGACTGGAACTTGCTGCAGCAACATTGGCAGTGCGAGTGGACAGGATGTTAAGGTTGGAGCTCCAGATTGAACTTGAGGAGTCAACTTTCTGGACAGACAGCCAGTCGGTGCTAAAATACATCCGCAACGATACCAAGAGATTCCATACTTTTGTGGCTAATAAGGTTGCTATGATCCGTGACCTATCGAAAGCAAAACAGTGGAGGTATTTGAACTCCAAACACAACCCAGCCGATGATGCCTCAAGAGGATTACATGTTGAAACTTTCCTGAACTCAAAGAGATGGCGCAAAGGACCAGAATTCCTGGAGAAAACAGAAACACAATGGCCGAAAGTCCCCGAGGAGCTTGGCTCCATCCCTCCAGATGATCCAGAGGTGAGAAAAGACGTCATCGTAAACAGTACATGTGTGGAAGAAAAGAGTCCGACCAGCAAACTGATTGAGTACTATTCAACATGGAACAGCTTGAAGAAAGCAGTTGCCTGGATGCTGAAACTGAAGAGACTTCTACTACAGTTAAGCCAGAAAAGGAAAGTTCTCACCCAAACTGATCCAGGATCAGATCAGAGTCTGACAAACTCACTGAAGGAACAAATTGACAAGTTCAAACTGACGTTTGGAAAAGAAAGTCTGTCTGTAGATGACCTAGATGAAGCAGAAAAGGTCATCATTCGATTTGAGCAACGACAGCACTTTAAACAAGAAATTGCACTAGTCGTAAAAGGAAAACAATGTGCCAAGAGAAGCGGCTCAATCTGTAAGCTTGATCCAATAGTTGACAATGGCATTCTGAGAGTAGGAGGAAGGTTAAGCAAAGCTGCTATGCCTACGGAACTAAAGAATCCTATGATCCTGCCCAAAGACTCCTACATCTCCAGACTGATCTTACTCCACATCCATGAGCAGGTTGGCCACTCTGGGAGAGGTCACATGCTTTCTAGACTTCGCCAGCGATATTGGATACCCTGTGCCAACTCCTTAGCAAGAAAGATCCTTAAGAGCTGTGTCTTCTGCAGGCGGATGCAAGCTAGAGCTGGAGAACAGAAGATGGCTGACCTTCCACAAGATCGGGTAGCACCTGATTTGCCGCCTTTCACCCATGTGGGCATAGATTACTTTGGCCCCATAGAGGTGAAGCGAGGCCGCGTTCATGTGAAGCGGTATGGTGTGATCTTTACTTGCCTTGTGAGTCGAGCTGTCCATCTAGAAGTTGCTAGTTATCTGGATACTGATTCCTGCATCAATGCCCTGCGCAGGTTCATCTGTCGAAGGGGCCCAGTAACAAGTATCAGAACAGACAATGGCACCAACTTTGTTGGAACACACAGAGAGCTAGGAGAAGCTCTGAAAGAGCTGGATCACAACAAGATTCAAAATAAATTACTGAAGGAAGGAGTGACATGGTCATTCAACCCTCCCTCTGGAGCCCACCATGGGGGGGTATGGGAGAGGTTGATCCGACTGGTGAAAAATATCCTCTATTCAGTCCTTAAAGAGCAAGTACTGGATGATGAGGCTTTGCAGACAGCCTTGTGTGAAGTTGAGGCGATTATGAACGACAGACCAATCACTACTGTAACAAATGACCCTAACGATCTAGAACCCCTGACTCCGAACCATCTGCTTCATCTGAAAGCAAAGCCAGTCCTGCCACCAGGACTATTCCAGAGAAGTGACCTATACTCACGAAGGAGATGGAAGCAAGTACAATATATCACTGACCTCTTCTGGAAGAGATGGATCAGGGAGTATCTTCCACTTATGCAGGAGCGGAACAAGTGGAACAAAACTAAGAGAAACTTCAGTCCTGGTGACCTTGTGGTCATCGTCGATGACACCGCCCCAAGGAACTCTTGGCTAATGGGGCGTGTGGTGAAGGCTTTGCCAGGGGCCAAAGGTCTTGTCCGGAGCGTCATGGTTAAGACTAAGACCAATATCTTACAGAGACCTATCAATAAACTCTGTCTGCTCCTTGAGGCGACGAAGTGAGACACACACACACACACACAGTGCTCCATCTTTGAATCATGTGCACCTCTGATTCGTTGATGTCGTACTCTTACATTCTTTGATGTCATACATTTTTTGGACGTCAAACTCTTGACATTTTTTGGAAGTTGAACACCTTTACACTTCAACTCAGACTGAGATCTATGGACTATTTTCCTATATGGCACCTTGTATATTTGTATATAGCTATGAACTGTAATGGTGCTCTGGTATAGAATGTTTTTGTATTGGCTCTACGTTTGAATATTAAGTAATTGTTGTGCATTCAGTGCAGTCAACAATTAGGGGCCGGTATGTTAGAGCCGATTTGGGCATATTTGTATAAAAGACTGAACATACTGAGCTCCATGTACATTTGTGTAAATATATTAAATATTAATGTATATGATGAAATATTAGGTACGTACCTTTATGATTTATTTACCGGATTGAGATATATTCATTTGTTATTAGTGTAACTCAGTTTTTGGCCCCCCCTCTTGCCCATTCATTGTACTGTGTTAATTGTGTTAGTATAAAGGCAGGAAGTTGGGCCTTCGGGGGGGGGAGTCCTTGCTAGATGCGGGAGCGGTATAGTTTTTTGACCATATAGACATATAGACATACAGACATACATACAGAAAGACAGACAGGTCATATTATATTATGTATTTGCATTTCAAGTAATCTCTGCTTTAAGTTGATTGGAGAATACCTTTTTGTTAGATAAGAAGAATAAACATTTTTTGTTGCACCATATCCCTGGATCTCATTGAATGTTTGGCCGTTTGGAAACGTGAAGTGTGGACTGTATGCGTCCGAAACAACCCCGCTTCAGGCTTGGGCAGTGGCTATGGTAAAGAGGAAAGGAAGCCACTACACCTACTGTATTTATTTATTTATTTTGCTCCTTTGCACCCCATTATTTCTGTCTCTACTTTGCGCTTTCTTCCACTGCAAACCAACCATTCCAGTGTTTTTAGTTTTTATTTTACTTGCTGTGTTGTATTTACTTCGCCACCATGGCCTTTTTATATTTTTATTTATTTATACATATATTTGTTTGCCTTCACCTCCCTTATCTCACCTCACTTGCTCACATTGTATATAGACTTATTTTTTTTCACTGTATCATTGACTATATGTTTGTTTTACTCCATGTGTAACTATGTGTTGTTGTATGTGTCGAACTGCTCTTCTTTATCTTGGCCAGGTCGCAATTGTAAATGAGAACGTGTTCTCAATTTGCCTACCTGGTTAAATAAAGGTTAAATAAAATAAAATAAAAATGTGAAAGTCCACAATGTGGTTGCCCTGTACCATTACTGTTTCAGAATTGTACAGGTTAACATTGGCTGACTCAGAGTCATCGTTGTCTAATATCCTGAATTTCTATCGCTAACACCCCCCTCTTAAATTAACAGATTGGTAGTGTGTAAATATAGCACTGCGCCATGCCAGGGGATCGTCTGCGTGGAAGATAAAGTTGCTTTTGTTCCCAGTTTTATAATAGACAGCAAAAAGTATCTCTTGATTTTCCCTAAGGAGATTATTTTTGTACTCTCAGGTTTTTGCCTTATCATTTTTTACATCCAGGTAGGCTGTGAAACTCTCCTGGCTGTGAAACTCTCCTGCCATTGTTGGGCTCAAGGACTTTGACATCTCTCAAGCCACACCTCAGTGCTAATTGAAGATGCAGTCTGATACAGTTGAAGTCGGAAGTTTACATACACCTCAGCCAAATACATTTAAACTCAGTTTTTCACAATTTCACATTTAATCCTAGTAAAAATTCAATTTCTTAGGTCAGATAGGATCCCCACTTTATTTTAAGAATGTGAAATGTCAGAATAATAGTTGAGAGAATGATTTATTTCAGCTTTTATTTCTTTCATCCCATTCCCAGTGGGTCAGAAGTTTTCATACACTCAATTAGTATTTGGTAGCATTGCCTTTAAATTATTTAACTTGGGTCAAACGTTTTGGGTAGCCTTCCACAAGCTTCCCACAATAAGTTGGGTGAAGTTTGGCCCATTACTCCTGACAGAGCTGGTGTAACTGAGTCAAGTTTGTAGGCCTGCTTGCTCGCACAAATTTTCTATCGGATTGAGGTCAGGGCTTTGTGATGGCCACTCCAATACCTTGACTTTGTTGTCCTTAAGCCATTTTTCCACAACTTTGGAAGTATGCTTGGGGTCATTGTCCATTTGGAAGACCCATTTGCGACCAAGCTTTAACTTCCTGACTGATGTCTTGAGATGTTGCTTCAAAATATCCACATCATTTTCCTCCTCATGATGCCATCTATTTAGTGAAGTGCACCAGTCCCTCCTGCAGCAAAGCACCACACAACATGATGCTGCCACCCTCGTGCTTCACGGTTGGGATGGTAATTCTTCGGCTTGCAAACCTCCCCCTTTTTCATCCAAACATAACGATGATTATGGCCAAACACTTCTATTTTTGTTTAGTGTTGTATGCGTACATTCTATATTTATTAAAAGAATGAACACTGAACAAACTAACAAAACAACTAAACGAATCGTGAAGCTAATATGAATAGTGCAGACAGGCAACTAAACATAGAACAAGAACCCATGGAAAATGGCTACCTAAATATGATCCCCAATCAGAGACAACGATAAACAGCTGCCTCTAATTGGGAACCATATCAGGCCACCATAGACATACAAATACCTAGACCTACAAAACCCTAGACAATACAAAAACTAGCATACCCACCCTCGTCACACCCTGACCTAACCAAAATATGAAGAAAACAGAGATATCTAAGGTCACAGCGTGACACTGGCTTTTTTAATGGCAGTTTTGGAGCAATGGCTTCTTCCTTGCTGAGCGGCCTTTCAGGTTATGTCAATATAGGACTCAATTACTGTGGATTTAGATACTTTCTATCTGTTTCCTCCAGCATCTTCACAAGGTCCTTTGCTGTTATTCTGGGATTGATTTGCACTTTTCGCAGCAAAGTACGTTCATCTCTAGGAGACAGAACGCGTCTCCTTCCTGAGAGGTATGACGGCTGCGTGATCCCATGGTGTTTATACTTGCATACTACTGTTTGTACAGATGAACATGGTACCGTCAGGCATTTGGAAATTTCTCCCAAGGATGAACCAGACTTGAAACAAAAAAAATTCTAAGGTGTTGTCTGATTTCTTTAGATTTTCCCATGATTTCAAGCAAAGAGGCACTGAGTTTGAAGGTAGGCCTTGAAATACATCCACAGGTACACCTCCAATTGACTCAAATGATGTCAATTAGCCTATCAGAAGCTTCTAAAGCCATGACATCATTTTCTGGAATTTTCCAGGCTGTTTAAAGGCACAGTCAATTTAGTGTATGTACACTTCTGACCCACTGGAATTGTGATACAGTGAATTATAAGTGAAATAATCTGTCTGTAAACAATTGTTGGAAAAATTACTTGTGTCACGCACAAAGTAGATGTCCTAACCGACTTGCCAAAACTATAGTTTGTTAACAAGAAATGTGTGGAGTCGTTGAAAACTTAGTTTTAATGACTCCAACCTAAGTGTATGTAAACTTCCGACTTCAACTGTATGTACAATCTGTGTTCTGTCCTAGCAACTTGGTAGCCTTAACTTAGAATTTAGTCCTTATGAAGTAAAATATATAATAGTAGCCTTAACTTAGAATTTAGTCCTTATGAAGTAAAATATATAATAATATTTGGTAGTAGGAAGGGTGTATGTTTGGAGTTTTGATTTGGAGTGAAGGTTATGTTGTGGAGGATAGTATCCTGTATAGGTCCTTGCCGAAAATTCCAAGTTTATCTCTCTCACTGAAAGCAGTGTTTAATTTCCCATCTGTCACGCGGGACTAGGTGGGTGAAGGAATCAGACGCAGAGAGAGATCCACTTGGGAAAAATATTCCTTTTACTATTGCACACAAAAAATGATAAGCCCAAACATACAGGGCGCAGAGAACAACTTGATCACCCAAAACACAGGGCGCCAAGTAAATAGAAAAAATAATACACCTCTACCTAAAACACACACACGTAACATAAAGACAATCCTGCACAAAACAAGGGCGGGTCTACCTACTAAAAATAGGGAAGCTCATTAACCGAAAACAACAGAAACACAGGTGAAACTAATAAGACAAAACAAACAGACAAACGAAAAAGGGATCGGTGGCGGCTAGTAGGACGGTGACGACGACCGCCGAGCACCGCCCGAACAGGCAGGGGAGCCAACTTCGGCGGAAGTCGTGACACCATCAAAGTTATTATTCACATTTGAAATAACTCCTTTGAACTGGAATGCTTTAGGTATTTTATATTTCTCTCTCTCTCTCTCTCTCTCTCTCTGCATGCTGGGAGTTTTTTGGCGTTTGAGTGTTTGGTGTGGAGGGCTCTGTCCTAACTAACTTTCTTGATTATTTTCTTGGTCTTTTCTTTCAATTTTATTTTCTATGGTGGAGGGTTAATGCAATATTTGTTTTAGCGGTATCGACAGTTTTTTCAAAGTTAGCTTCTCAGCCTAGCGCGGAGGAGACGCTGTCGATACGGCTTGGATTCAGGTGTGTTCCTGAGAATGGAGTTAAGGTGGAGGAGGTTCTGCTCACGGTCGGTGAACAGGTAGGAGCTGAATTTATACATTCTGCTTCTAGAATGAACAAAGCTGTGGTTGTGTTCATGAAAAGAGAAAATTTGGTTGGTAGGCTAATTGCTAGTGGAATATTTGTAAGGGGTGTGTTGGTGCCAATTTCACCTCTCTCTACCCCTTCGACAAGAGTGGTAGTTGAAAATTTGCCTCCGTTTTTTACGGATGATCAAATCAGG
Source organism: Salvelinus fontinalis (assembly GCF_029448725.1). Classification (NCBI taxonomy): domain Eukaryota; kingdom Metazoa; phylum Chordata; class Actinopteri; order Salmoniformes; family Salmonidae; genus Salvelinus; species Salvelinus fontinalis. The sequence goes on along the minus strand of NC_074667.1, from coordinate 46,508,567 downwards.
AAAGAGCTGAGTCGTTTCGGTAAGTTTGCTAGCGTTTTTCGTGTACTGTCAGCAGGTTTTCAGGCAGATGCCGTTAAGCACGTTGTTTCGTTCCGGAGGCAAGTGTTTATGTTTCTGAATAACAATGCGCAACAGCTAAATGTGCATTTTAAAGTGAGACATGGGGAGGGGCTCTACGCAGGGTTTGCTAGCACAGATAGTCTACGGTGTTTTGAGTGTGGGGATTTGGGGCATAAGAGCTTTGCGTGCCCACATAAAAGCTGTAGACAAGGTGAGGGTACAAGCGCCAGTGGGGGAAATTGAGGTCAACATGCAGGGGGTAATGAGATGCAGACAGCAGAGGCTGGGCCTAGTCATGCCAGGGATGGTAGTGTAGATGAGGCTGGGCCTAGTCATGTAAGAGATGGTGGTGTAGATGAGGCTGGGCCTAGTCAGGCTAGAGATGGTGGGGTAGCTGAGGCTGGGCCTAGTCAGGCTAGAGATGGTGGGGTAGCTGAGGCTGGGTCTAGTTATGCTATGGATGGTGGGGTAGCTGAGGCTGGGTCTAGTCATGCTATGGATGGTGGGGTAGCTGAGGCTGGGTCTAGTCAGGCTAGAGATGGTGTGGTAGCGGAGGCTGGGTCTAGTCAGGCTATGGATGGTGGTGTAGCAGAGGCTGGGTCTAGTCAGGCTAGAGATGGTGGGGTAGCAGAGGCTGGGTCTAGTCAGGCTAGAGTTGGTGGGGTAGCAGAGGCTGGGTCTAGTCAGGCTAGAGATGGTGGGGTGGCTGAGGCTGGGTCTAGTTATGCTATGGATGGTGGGGTAGCTGAGGCTGGGTCTAGTCATGCTATGGATGGTGGGGTAGCTGAGGCTGGGTCTAGTCAGGCTAGAGATGGTGTGGTAGCGGAGGCTGGGTCTAGTCAGGCTATGGATGGTGGTGTAGCAGAGGCTGGGTCTAGTCAGGCTAGAGATGGTGGGGTAGCAGAGGCTGGGTCTAGTCAGGCTAGAGTTGGTGGGGTAGCGGAGGCTGGATCTAGTCAGGCTAGAGATGGTGGTGTAGATGATGCTGGGCCTAGTCATCCTATGGATGGTGGTGTAGATGAGGCTGGGTCTAGTCAGGTTATGCTAGTGGATGAGGAGAGTATAGTGGGGAAGTGTTAGAGACTAGGGGGGAGGAGGAGGGTATCAAGCGGAAAAGGAAAAAGGGTGTGGTCAAAGGCACCATGGAAACTTTGCCTGTTGCTGTGGGGGATGCCCTGACCAGAGAGGAAGGGCAGGTGGTCAGGATGGGAGATAGAGATGAGGAGGAAAGTGAGTGTGAGGAAGAGGATGAGGAGTTATTTTTTTCAGACTCCTCTTCAATGGGCCCAGAGCTGACAGCTAGTCAAGCAGAGGGGTCAAAGTACACGTTGAGAGAACTGACAAGGTTCCTGAATGAGACCAAGGGGAAAAAAGTTAATCTTGAGGCTTTTTTTCTGATCCGAGAAAGTATGTAAGATCAGTACAACATGCTATGAAAAATGAGGGGCATGGTGTCCTCTCACCCAGGAAATGGTTTAGGTTGAGGAAGTGGGTCACAACAGTGCGTAAAGGTTTACCTTCAGACACTGTTTAGATGTATATCTTCTTTCTGACACTGGGGCTTTTTGAGCTTTGCTATTGGTCTCTTTCTTTGCTGGCTTTTCTCCCACTTCTTATGGAGACTCTTCGGGTAGGCTTGCTCAATATAAATGGCGCCAGAAAGTTCAGGTGTTGTTTCTGCAGGAGACACATAGTGATGTGGTGAATGAAGTCGATTGGGGGCTCTGGTGGAAAGGGGCAGGTGTGTTGAGCCATTGGATAGATTTTAGTGCAGGGGTGACAGTCCTTTTTGCATCGGGTCTGTCTGTAAAAATGTGCTCCTCAAAGGTGTGTACGGGTAGGCTACTTGTTGTAAAAGCAGAAATTAACAACATGGGTTTTGTCTTTATAAATGTGTATGTGCCTAATACAGGGAGAGAGAGGGGGGTTATATTTGGGAGTCTTAGACAGGAACTCTCACAGGTAGCGCATGAGGAGATGCTGGTGGTCGGAGGGGACTGGAACTGTACAATGGATTTTACAAAAGACAGAAATGGGGAAGAGCCTCATTCAGTGTTGGTGGGAGTGTTAAGCGACATCATTAATCAGTTCGACCTAGTGGATGTTTGGAGAACTAAACATCCCAACACAAGACAGTATACATGGGTGAAGGTTTTTGGAGCTAGGGTGAGTGCAGCCCGACTTGATCGGTTTTACTAGGAATCGGAGCAATAGGCTGTTGGGCGCTACCATTCTCCGGTGGGGTGTTCGGATCACCACATAACCATGGCTCAGCTGTCTATTTCACTAGGGCCCCTGCAGGCATCCTATTGGAAGTTCAATGTAAAGCTCTTACAAGATGCCACTTTTTGCTCAGGTTTCCAGACCTTTTGGGAAAGGTGGGGGCAGCGAAGAGAGGAGTATGAGTCTCTGAGTCAATGGTGGGATGTGGGGAAAGTGCAAATTCGGCTTTTCTGTCAACAGTACACAGCTCTCTCATCCTCAGAGGCTAGGAGAGTATTGGGGGAACTAGAGCGGTGTATTAGTGAGATGGAGGTAGAGATGGTGGGGCAAGGCAATGTAGGCCTTCAGGCTAATTTAGCTGAATTACGTAGGGACCTGGGTAGTTGTTTCCAGGTTAAAGCAGAGGGGGCACTTGTAAGAGCTAGGTTGTCCATGCTCAAGGAGATGGATGCTCCCAGCTCCTTCTTCTTTGGTTTGGAAAGACAGAGTGGTGAAGCCAAGGGTATGCATTGTCTACGGCTGTCTGATGGGCGGGTGACCTCTGTGGTGGGGGAGATGCGGGAGTGGACTGTGGAGTTTAATACTGAGTTGTATAGGGCAGAAGTGTGTGATCCTATGTGTGCTCAGGTCTTGTTCGCAGGACTCTCTAAGCTCTCTCTGGCACCGAGGGATGAAATGGACATTCCTCTGTTGTCCCATGAACTGGCAGAGGCCGTAACCCAGATGTCCCCCGGTTGTGCACCAGGGGTCGATGGACTCCCAGTGGAGTTTTATAAACAATTCTGGAGAATAATTGGACAGGATTTATTTTGCGTGTTGCGTGAATGCGTCGGGGTAGGAGAGTTGCCGATGAGCTGCCGTCGGGCGGCTCTGACTCTCCTGCACAAAAAAGGGGACTTGTGTGAACTTAAGAACTGGAGGCCTGTGGCATTACTCTGTGCAGACTACAAGATATTTGCCAAGGTCCTCTCTAACAGACTGAAGTCCCATTTGGACTCGATAGTACATAAGGACCAAACATATTGTGTACCGGGACGCTCAATCACGGACAACTTGTTCTTAATTAGGGACATGTTGGACTTGTCGAGAGGTTCTAATGTGAACTTTGGACTGGTCTCGTTAGATCAAGAGAAGACTTTTGATAGAGTGGACCATGAGTATCTGTTTAATGTGATGTTTGGGTTTGGGTTTGGGAAGAGTTTTGTGACCTGTGTGAAGCTGTTGTATGCTGGGGCGTCATGTATGGTCAAGGTGGGAGGGGGGCTCAGTAGGCCAGTCTGGGTGAGATGGGGCATTAGACAAGGATGCCCTCTATCTGGGCAGCTATACACACTAGCCATTGAGCCTTTTTTAGGACTGCTACGCAGGAGACTGCAGGGAGTGTGCTGGACAGGCATGGTTTTGGTGACAGGCATAGCAGTGTCAGCATATGCAGATGATGTTTCTGTGATGGTCAGGGATGGTCAGGATATGCTGGCAGACTAGTCTGAAGGTGTACAATGGAGCTTCTTCAGCTAAGGTGAACTGGGGCAAGAGCAAAGCTCTGTTATGTGGGGCATGGGGGGATAGGGCCCCTCCTCTGCTTCCAGGGGGTTTGCAGTGGGGTTGTGAAGGGCTTAAAGTGTTGGGGGTGTACCTGGGCTCGGAGAAGTGGGTCAGGAAGAACTGGGAGGGGCTGTCACAGGCAGTGGTGTCAAGACTGGCCAGGTGGAGGTGGCTCCTGTCCCAAGTGTCATATAGAGGGAGGGTGCTGATAATCAACAAACTGGTGGCATCTTCCCTGTGGCATAAACTGGCTGTCCTCAACCCTGTCGCTGCTCTGCTCACAGACCTGCAACGCAAGCTGGTGGACTCTTTCTGGTCGGGCCATCACTGGCTGAGGGCGGCAGTGTTGTACATGACCGTCAACGAAGGAGGACAGGGCCTGGTGGAACTGGAGAGCAGGATGGCTGCTTTCTGGCTAAAGGCGGTGCAGAGACTGCTGTACCATACTGATGTTGGCTGGAGGGAACCAGAATGCGCACTGCTGAGGAGAGCTGGCGGATTAGGGTTGGACCAGCAGCTGTTCCTCATGAAGCTGGAGAGGCTGAGTACAGCAGGTCTCTCAGATTTTTACTCTGCAGTGCTGAGGGCCTGGCAGCTGCTAAGGCCCACACGAGAAGGGGGTGTGGAGCCTGGGCTGTGGGTGTGGGAGGAGCCTATCTTCAACAACCCAGCCATCCCTTTGAGATCGGTTCAGTCGGCCACCCTGCAGAGGCAACTGATGGCAGTGGGTTTACAAAGGCTGGGTGACCTGAGACTGCTGGGAGAGGAGGGGTGGAAAACCCCGGAAGTCTTGGCACAACAAACAGGAATTATGTTTCTTAGGCTGCTGGAGAGATTCCTGGAGGAGGTCCAGGAGGCACTGTCTGAGCCGGTAAGGGAGGTGTTTGAGCGACCAAAGGGGGAGGGGCCACCAATGTTTCCGCCACAACAGGTGACGGCAGAGACTGGAGACTGGCAAGGGGGTCTGGAGGACTTGTTAGATTTTAACACTCTGAGCCTGGGGGAGTTTGAAGGGGTGGGAGGTAAAGCCCTCTACAACCTCTGCGTTAAGGTTAGGAACATTAGGAGCCTAACAGGAGTGAAGTCACATCAGTGGCAGGGGGTATGTGGGGCGGAGAGTATGGTGGGTTTTAGATGGAGGGGGTTCTACAAACCCAGTACCAAAGAGGTCAGGGGACCTCCAGTGGAGGGTTCTTCATGGAGCCCTGGCCACTAACAGCTGGTTGAACCGGGAATCGGGCCTGGGTGTCCTTTCTGTGTAATGAAAGAAACTGTGATTCATGTGTTTTCTGTGTGCACCAGGTTAATGTCATTAATGTCTCTGTTGGAATGTCTGTGTGAGAGGTTGGGGGTGGGTTTTACTGTTGGGATGTTTATAATGGGATACAGGTATTCGATTAAGGAGAAGGCCAAATGTGTTTTGTTGAATTTTCTGTTTGATCAGGCGAAGTTGGCTATTTGGCTAACAAGGAGGAACAGGGTCAAAGGTGGGGGGATAACAGACCCTTTACTATTTTTTAATGGGATGGTCTCTGTGCTCCTTAGGGTTGAGTTTGAGTACTATAGAATGATAAAAAGTGTGGAGATGTTTCAGGAGATATGGTGTGTTGGGGGGCTGTCTGTATAGCTGGGGAAGATGTTTTGTATATACGGTTGTAGAAGTGGGTATTGTTTTGGGTATTGTGATGTTGGTTTGTATCATGTGGTAGATGGAAAGGTGAGTATGGTACATGAATGCAGTACAGGATATATTTTGGTGTTTTATTTTTAAGTGGGGGGGGGGGGGGGGGGGGGGGGGGAGTTTTTTTTTAATGAAATGAGAAGGTTTCAGTAAAGAAAGACAAAAAGTCAAAGTCTCTCTCTCTCATTGGACAAAATGAGTATAGTAAATCCAATCCTATAGTAGATCCACTGGAGTTTAAAAGATTTTCCGCTGGAAAAAGCCTAGGATACTTTACAACACATATCGTTGTGTTTTCCAAAGATGAAGCGAAAAGAACAATGTAGGACATCTCAGAAAGACAGGAGGAGGAGCGGAGCCCAGAGTTTCCTTATTTCAAAGAGGTGGTTAATCCATCATTCTGAGGTCTCCGAGCTCTGAAGCGGCCTGCTGAAGAGGTCCAGTGGGACAACTGCCCTGTGTCCAAGAGAGCAGGCAGATCACTGGCCCTGACTAGGAAATGAAAAAAAGCTATGGACTTAATTCCACTTCAACCAAATACTGCAACAAAACAATAAACACATGTTATTGATTTAATATGCAGCCTGTATTATGAAGTTATTGAGGAAACAATGTCCCCATGTCTGTCCGTGTCCATAACAGGCACAATATGCTGAGCTGGTGTTCTCAGGCTTTTCAGGCATTTCTCAGAGCCTACAGGCTTTTCTCAGAGCCTTACTCTCACACACACACACACACACACACACACACACACACACACACACACACACACACACACACACAGAGAGACAAAGACGACACAGACACACAGAAACAATCCCAGAAATAGCAGCCAGTGAGAGACAGAGCACACTGGGCCACCATTAAACGTCAACACTGGGGAACGTTGATCCATTAGCCCTATTGATTTTAGATTATTCCAGTGCTTTCCCCACCTCCCCCTCTCCTCTCCTCTTTCCCCTCTCCTCATCCCACACCCCATTTCCCTGCTTTGCAAGGCATTCTGGGATTGCACATAATAACTGTATTGAAGGGCTGTAAAGTATTTTCCTCTAGAGGCCTGTGCTTACTGCTGGGGCCCGGACTGTCCTTGCAATGTATTACTAAGCCATTTAGAAGTCAAAATGGCACTGGCAAAGGCGGTTGTACAGTATGAACAGTTTGTTGAGAAACCCCAGTCTACCCAAAGGTCACTGAGACATAGCTATGGACTTTTAAAAGAGAACCACTACTACACAGTACAATCTAAACAAGGAGAGTGATGCTGGTTAGGAAGTGCAATGTAGTCAGTGGGCCCAGTGTGAGTAATAGACTGATAAATAGTAAAACAATAACTACAATGAAAGATACACAGCTATTAAAATATCAACACATGCCAAAAACATAATCAACCAAGACATTCTGCCAACAAATTAAAATGGCGATTAACTAATCACATTTGCTCAAGGCGTAGTCAAATATTCCTCTTTGGAAAATTGCCAGGGGGCTCTAAACATTCCCAGTTATTTTTTGTGTGCACGTGTATGTATGTGTGTTAGTGTGCTTCTGTTTCCATTGAACCCTTGCCTATCATACTTGTCTATTTCACCCTACATACAGTCTGTCTGTCAGCTATGGAAATGATCAATATGTGTTTTTATGTTTCACTGCCCCCATCAGCCTGCACAGTGGAGCTCCCATTTCAGCTTCACAACACACTCCAGGGCCCAGCGGCATAGAAACCCCAGTGGGAAAACTGCTACTGATTATGAGGCACTTGGGGAGAAGAGAGCCAAAATGGAGCTGGATTTCAACTAGGATAGTTAAGAGGCAGCTAGGGATATAAGCTAAAACAAAGCTGTGTTTGGGGAAGGTGAAAGAGAGATAAAAGCTGAGGACATAGATGGAAGGACAGATAAAGAAACAACAGCAAAGATAACAATTAAGATAAGGAGCACGGAAGAAAGGAAAAGAGAAAGAGATGAACATTGTGAGGGGGAGAGGATTTGAGTTGATTGCAGTGGCAGTGATGTTGACTGTGTGTGCATCATTAATCCAGATCTGTTTTAATTACAGAAACACGTGCAGCAGCAGGACACACACACTCACACACACACACACACACACACAAAATGATGGCAACAGTCTGGGATGTTTATCATAGGGCACATAGCCCAAAAAAGGTATTCTTCAATGTGTCTCTGAAAAAGTCACCTTCAAAAACTCACTACATTAAGTCACACATTAATTAACCAGGAGTGCATTCTGTAGTCTGACAAAAAATATTTACTTAAAGAGACTCATTACATCCTTAACAAATAGAGGCACATCAGCCCTGTGTCAGTACAGGACAAGACAGTGAGTAGAAAAAAGGTTCTCCCCAAGATGCCTCAGCCTCTCTCTGTGTGACAGAATACAACATTGGGTAGACGAGGGCCTGAATTCGATTTTAAATTAATTCAATGGTTTGTCATTAGAGTGCTTCATTACTATGAATGAGAAAATAGTGGATACATAAATTCATTGTACTTGATAGAGGCAGATTGATCAGTCAGCTATTGTGCTGTGGAGTAGAGCTGAATAAGATGAAAACACAGGCGAGGACACAAGCTTAGACCATGATCAGAGAACGTCTGCTATGAAGAAATGGCATGAGGGGGTGGAGAGTGGGATGGGAGTCATGTGGACAGGGGACTACATGGTGAACTCCACACATGAACAGACACACACACACAGATTCTTCCCTCATAAGGCCTATTCGTGACAGAATGTCAGAGGGAGGCTCCAGGAATTTAGCTCTGCTCCCACATTCAACAGTGTATACAATGAGGGAACTTAATCGCCCCTCACAATGCTCACACATTCACAGGCCAGGATTATTAATAGCAGATAAAGACGTTGTTTCCATAGTGACTGTTAGAGTCCATATGGAAAGTGTCTCCTCCTGTTGCCAAGACAACCAGCCAACGGTGAACTTGCAGCTGAGCGATGTGGTGAGCCGGTGATCTTTCCATAAACAGGTGTGGACAACACAACTGGCAGACCATGGGATATGGGGGAAAGAAAACATACCGAACACATTCCTAACAAAGGGATCCGAGAGAAAAGGTGGTTTACCATGTAAATGTTGTTTACCCAAAATGTTTGACAAACATCACGATGATAGGAATGAGACAAGCACTGTGGTAGGTTTATCCCAATCAAATACAGACGGGCTTATACATACACCAACACAGGAGCCTGGGGAACACAAGGTATCATTGGGCTACATTATGTAAAGCGTGTTATGGATGATGTTTAAATCCTCACTAACAATAATCCATGTGTGTACTTAACGGGCACTTCATATAATGTATGTGTGTCTAATGTAAGCGCACCTTAGATAAACATCCTGTATCATTGAAAGAGTTCATTGCTAAGTGTTACTGTAAATAATAATTTGTTCTTAACTGACTTGGCAAGTTAAATAAAGGTTACATTTAAAATAAAATAAAATGTTTTACTCTTTGCACAAAATAGAGTAGGCTCAAGCCAGAACTGACAGAAGCTATGAATGTAAAGTAATAACAAAAAATGTCAAGAGACAAGCAGCATAGAGACAACATAATCCCAGGTAAATTCACTTCAAATGCACGCAAAGACAGGCGTTAGTTTGAGAGCCTCCCTAAGGGCTTGGGGAATAGTTGGTGAGAGAATAGCACTGTTTGGTACACAAAAGCCTTTTAAACACCTCCACTGGACAATAGGTTTAGCCTGATTCCATTATCCAGGCACCAGGAAGAGATCAGAACAGAGTAGTCAGCAGTCTGAAGACAGGCTGGGCCAGAGACATTTACCTGAGAACCTAAGAGCATCACAATAAGTTCCTTACAACGCCTACTACTGGGGAATTGAGCGTGAAATCCCCTGACCTAAATGTTAAAGAAATAACCAGCGCACTCTGACCATTAGGGTGTGTATCTGTTAACCACTCATTTATGTCAATAAACCCTCCTTACATCACACACACACACACACACACACACACACACACACACACACACACACACACACACACACACACACACACACACCAGACACACACACACACACACCAGACACACACACACACCACACACACACACACACACACACACACACACACACACACACACACACACACACACACACACACACACACACACACACACACACACACACACACACACACACACACACACACACCAGACACACACACACACACACACATACATACACACACCAGACACACAGACACACAAACAAACAAACTGGGAACAATATTCTCATCATTGGTATTGTGAGGGGGAACAGAGCCACCTATCTATCCACCACTCAGGGCTAAATGAAGAGAGTAGACCCTGTTGAAAGGCCCTGTCGACTGGATTAGTCAACGCTTTGGTGTAGAAGGCAGACCCCCTCGAACCTAAACACAGAGTGGTTGAAAGGAATGGTTTCATGAAGCTACAACTGGCACTGACACAGGCACTACTCTGATGGAGCTACAGCTGGCCCCCTGCATGTATCTCATGCAAACTCCTGGCTCTTCTCTCTGCCTGCTTCTTGTACATGCTAGACATTTAGTCTCTCTCAACCTTTCAGTCCTCTTTACCAATGACCTGACCTAAGCAAAGATATGGATATAATATTTATCATTTTATCCCACTTGACACTGTACTGCAAGACCTTCTTAATGTAAAGTTCCTCACTAGAACTGGCTTCTGCATGGATATAGTTTGTCTCTCCTGTAACTTCTGGTTCCTGCCGGTCTCTCTCTTCCATGCTCTCAGGGAAAGGGCACCAGAGCCCCTCTGTTAACTACTTCCTGGCTCATGGGTCAGTGGACACGTCGACACACTGAGCAGGCAAACAACATCACTGAAGAATAAAAAATAAATACAAATAAATTAAATAATAATAATTATTATTATTACTATTATTAGGATAAATGTTCTCCTCCACCAGGGACTACAGTGCCTTCAGAAAGTATTCATACCCCTTGACTTATTCCCCATTGTGTTATGTTACAGCCTGAATTCAAAATGTATTCAATATTTTTTTTCTACACACAATACCCCATAACGACAAAGTGAAAACATGTTTTTAGACATTTTTGCTCATTTATTGTCAATACATGTTAGAACCACATTTGGCAGTGATTGCAGCTGTGAGTCTCTATGGGTAAGTCTCTAAGAGCTTTGCACACCTAGATTGTACATTATTTTCACATTAGTCTTTTTTTTATTATTCAAGCTCTGTCAAGTTGGTTGTTGATCAATAGTAGAAAGCCATGTCATAGATTTCCAAGCCGATTTTAGTCAAAACTGTAACTAGGCCACTAAGGAACATTCAATGTCATCTTGGTAACCAACTCCAGTGTATGTTCGGCCTTGTGTTTTAGGTTATTGTCCTGCTGAACGTTGAATTTGTCTACCAGTGTCTGGAAAGCAGAATGAACCAGGTTTTCCTCTAGGATTTTGCCTGTGCTTAACTCTATTCCATTTATTTTTATCCTAAAAAACTCCCTAGTTCTTGCCGATGACAAGCACACTCATAACATGATGCAGCCACCACCATGCTTGAAAATATGAAGAGTGGTACTCCGTGTTGTGTTGGATTTTCCCCAAACATAACGATTTGTATTCAGGACATGAAGTTATTTTCTTTGCAATTTTGTTTTACTGATAACATAACTCAAACGGAAGGAGTTTGCATTTTGGAACATGCATGTTTTGGAATATTTTTGTTCTGTACAGGCTCCCTTCTTTTCATTTAGGTTAGTATTTGTGGAGTAACTACAATGTTGTTGATCCTTCCTCAGTTTTCTCCTATCACAACTCTAACTGTTTTAAAGTCACCGTTGGCCTCATGGTGAAATCCCTGAGAGGTTTCAATACAATTCAAATTTTATTTGTCACATGCGCCAAATACCGTGAAATGTTTACTTACAAGCCCTTAACCAACAATGCAGTTCAAGAAATTTAGTTAAGAAAATAACAAAAGTTAAGAAAATATTTACTAAATAAACTAAAGTAATTTAAAAAAAATAATAATCTAAAAGTAACACAAGAAAATGTCATAACAATAAGGAGGCTATATACAAGGGGTACCAATACCGAGTCAATGTGCAGGGGTACAGGTTAGTCGAGGTAATTTGTAAAGTGACCATGCATAGAAAATAAACAATAAGTAGCAGCAGTGTAAAAACAAAGGGGTGGGTGGTCAATGTAAATACTCCGGGTGGGCATTTGATTAATTGTTCAGCAGTGTTATGGCTTGAGGATCGGAGCTGTTAAGGAGCCTGTTGGTTCTGGACTTGGCGCTCTGGTACCGCTTGCCGTGCAGTAGCAGAGAGAGAAGTCTATGACTTGGGTGACTGGAGTCTTTGGCAATTTTTTGGGCCTTCCTCTGACATCGCCTAGTATATACAGTAGGTCCTGGATGTCAGGAAGCTTGGCCCCAGTGATGTACTGGGCCGTACGCACAACCCTCTGTAGCGGCTTACGGTCAGATGCCAAGCAGTTGCCATACCAGGAGGAGATGCAACCGGTCAGGATGTTCTCGATTGTGGAGCTATAGAACCTTTTGAGAATCTGGGGACCCATGACAAACCTTTTCAGTCTCCTGAGGGGGAACAGGTTTTGTCGTGCCCTCTTCACGACTGTCTTGGTGTGTTTGGACCATGATAGTTCATTGGTGATTTGGACACCAAGGAACATGAAACTCTCGACCCACTCCACTTCAGCCCTGTTGATGTTAATGGGGGCTTGTTCAGCCCTCCTTTTCGTATAGTTCACGATCAGCTCCTTTGTCTTGCTCACATTGAGGGAGAGGTTGTTGTCCTGGCACCACACTGCCAGGTCTCTGACCTCCTCCCTATAGGCTGTCTCATCGTTGTCGTTGATCAGGCCTACCACTGTTGTGTCGTCAGCAAACGTAATGATGGTGTTTGAGTCGTGCCTGGCCACGCAGTCGTGGGTGAACAGAGAGTACAGAAGGAGACTAAGCACGCACCCTTGAGGGACCCCAGTGTTGAGGATCAGTGTGGCAGATGTGTTGTTGCCTACCCTTACCACCTGGGGGCGGCCCATCAGGAAGTCTAGGATCCAGTTGCAGAGGGAGGTGTTTTGTCCTAGGGTCCTTAGCTTAGTTATGAGCTTTGTGTGTACTATGGTGTTCAATGCTGAGCTGTAGTCAATGAATACCATTCCCACATAGGTGTTCCTTTTATCCAGGAGGGAAAGGGCAGTGTGGAGTGCGATTGAGATTGCATCATCTGTGGATCTGTTGGGGCGGTATGCAAATTGGAGTGGGTCTAGGGTTTCCTTCATGATGGTGTTGATGTGAGCCATTACCACCCTTTCAAAGCACTTCATGGCTACCGACGTGAGTGCTACGGGGCGGTAATCATTTAGGCAGGTTACCTTCGCTTTCTTGGGCACAGGGACTATGGTGGTCTGTTTGAAACATGTAGGTATTACAGACTAGGTCAGGGAGAGGTTGAAAATGTCAGTGAAGACACTTGCTAGTTGGTTCACGCATGCTTTGAGTACACGTCCTGGTAATCCATCTGGCCCTGCGGCTTTATGAATGTTGACCTGTTTAAAGGTCTTGCTGGTCCCGTGTGGCTCAGTTGGTAGAGCATGGCGCTTGCAACGCCAGGGTTGTGGGTTCAATTCCCACGGGGGGACCAGGGTTCAATTCCCACGGGGGGACCAGGATGAATATGTATGAACTTTCCAATTTGTAAGTCGCTCTGGATAAGAGCGTCTGCTAAATGACTTAAATGTAATGTTAAATGTACATTGGCTACGGAGAGCGTGATCACACAGTTGTCTGCAACAGCTGGTGCTATCATGCAAGTTTCAGTGTTGCTTGCCTCGAAGCGAGCATAAAAGGCATTTAGCTCGTCTTTTAGTGTCGCGTCACTGGGCAGCTCGCGGCTGGGTTTCCCTTTGTAGTCCGTAATAATGTTCAAGCCCTGCCACATCCGACAAGCGTCAGAGCCGGTGTAGTATTATTTAATCTTAGTCCTGTATTGACGCTTTGCCTGTTTGATGGTTAGTCTGAGGGCATAGAGGGATTTCTTATAAGCGTCCGGATTAGTGTTCCGCTCTTTAAAAGCAGCAGCTCTAGCCTTTAGCTCGGTGCAGATGTTGCCTGTAATCCATGGCTTCTGGTTGGGATATGTACGTACGGTCACTATGGGGACGGTTTCCTTCCTCTCCGGCAACAGAGTTAGGAGGGAGGCCTGCATATTTGTAGTGACGCATCATCCAAAGTGTAATTAATAACTTCACCATGCTCAAAGGTTTATTCAATGTCTCCATTTTTTGTACCCATCTACCAATAGGTGCCCTTCATTGTAAGGCATTGGAAAACGTCCCTGGTCTTTGTGGTTGAGTTTGCGGTTGAAATTCATTGCTTGACTGAGACACCTTACAGGTAGTTGTATGTGTGGGGTACAGACATAAGGTAGTCATTCAAAAATCATGTTTAACACTATTATTGCACAGTTATTAGTTATTATGTTATATGTTATTATGTTATAGTTATTATGTAACTTGTTAAGCAAATTTTCACTCCTGAACTTATTTAGGCTTGCCATAACAAATGGGTTGAATATTCATTGACTCAACACATTTCAACTTTTTATTTTGTATTCATTTCTAAAAACATAATTCCACTTTGACATTATGGGGTATTATGTTTAGGCCAGTGACACAAAATCTCAGTGTAATCCATTTTAAATTCAGGATGTAACATAACTAAATGTGGAAAAAGTCAAGGGGTGTGAATACTTTCTGAAGGCACTGTATGTCAAAATAGAACAGCTGATGTCAGCTCTTTAAAAAAAATCTCTATTTTAGCTTGCACTTTCATACTTAACCTGTTGGGGATGGGGGCGCTGTTTAGACTATTTATGCTAATGTGGCTAATTTTTTAAACGGCTTCCCACAAAATCCTTGATCGTACAATATGCATATTATTATTATTATTGGATAGAAAACAGTCTATAGTTTCTATAGGAGTTGAAATTTTGTCTCTAAGTGGAACAGAGCCCATTCTACAGCAATTTCCCTGACATGGAGTCAGATTTGAGAAATGTTGGCCACTCTTCTGAAGGCAGTTAAAAGGGCACTGTCGTTGCTATGACTATACGGACACTTCTTACGTCTTCCCCTGGATGCCTTTACGTGATGACGATTCCAACGGGGTCGATTGCACGTTCACAGGCCCTACAAATGAAAAAACCCTGAAGCTAGTCATTCTTTCCTTGGTGCGTAACGCGCGTGCTGGTCACCGACCCGCTCCTGTTCCAAGCGTTAGTTTAGCCTGTTATATTTCTCCGGTCATCTTTTCACTCGTTATAGGAGTTAAAAACATCATAAGGTAGTTAATTTAAAGCGTTTTATAGCAATTTATATCCGTTTAGTGCGATTTTGGGACATTTATTTTTGCAACGATGTGAAAAGTTGGGCACGCTTTTCAGTTCATCCCGAACGCAGTTGACATTTCCACATGGCAAGAGGACAGCTTTCCACCAAAAGACGATTTCTCCCAAGAAAGGATCCTTTGCCCAAGATACTGATGGAAGAACAGCTCAAGGTAGGACATTTTTATTATGATAAATCGTGTTTCTGTCGAAACATTTTAGTGGCTTAGAACGCCATGTTTTATGACGTAGCTTCGTTAGGCGCAAACTGTATTGAAAAGTAAGGATAAATTAAAAAATGTAATAACGCAATTGTATTAAGAATTAAATTGTCTATCAATCCCTGTCCACCCTATATTTTTTAGTCACGTTTATGAGTATTTATGTATAAGAGTAGATCACTGTCTAAGTGGCGCAAGGACATTTTCTTTACCAGCTTGTCTACATTTCACATTGTCTAACCATGATTTTGGTGGCTAAATATAAACATTTGCGATCAAACTCTATATGGAATGTGTAATATGATGTTACAGGAGTGTCATCGGAAGAATTCTGAGAAGGTTAGTGAAAAAATTAATATCTTTTGGCGATGTTGACTTTTATCGCTCACTTTGGCTAGAATCAATGCTGGGCTGCTAATTGCTATGTGCTAAGCTAATATAACGATTTATTGTGTTTTCGCTGTAAGACACTTAGAAAATCTGAAATATTGTCTGTATTCACAGGATCTGTGTCTTTCGATTCGTGTATGCTGTGTATTTTTACGAAATGTTTGATGATTAGTAGTTAGGTAAACACGTTGCTCATTGTAATTATTCTAGTCCATTTGTCATGGTGGGTGCAATTGTAAACTATGCCATCTACCTGAAATATGCACTTTTTTCTAACAAAACCTATCCCATACCATAAATATGTTATCAGACTGTCATCTAATGAGTTTTTTTGTTGGTTAGGGGCTATAAATATCTTAGTTTAGCCGAATTGGTGATGGCTACTGGTGTTGGTGGACAAATAAAAGATGGTGGATTATGCTAATGTGTTTTTAGGTAATAGATGTACATCTTTACATATTGTGTCTTCCCTGTAAAACATTTTAAAAATCGGAAATGTTGACTGGATTCACAAGATCTGTGTCTTTCATTAGCTGTATTGGACTTTAATGTGTGAAAGTTAAATATTTTAAAAAAATATTTTTTTTGAATTTCGCGGCACTGGTTTTTCAGTGGGGGGGGGGGGGGGGGGTGCCGCTAGCGCCACGCTGATCCTAGACAGGTTAATGTGGTACAGAATATCTAGCACACCATTGCCGTAATTTCCACTATAATCACATAAAGACATGAAACACAACACACTCTGGAAACTGCATAAAAAGCTAAATATAAAAAGCAAAAGTGTAAAATCCCCCGGGCCATTTATAATTCAGTGAAAACACGTGTGACGCGCCAAAGCACTGCTCAGAGCAAGGCAAGTTCTATCATACAGCATATATACCCCAGAGCTGCTGTTAGAATAAATTATCAACTGGACCAGACAGAAACGTACAAAAGAGACATGAGAGCCTATACAGACACAAATACACACACACATTCACATGCATGTGCACGCCAGCATGTACACACGTACCCACACATGAACGCACGGACGCACGCACACACATGCACGCAAGCACACGAACGCACTTGCACACACAACTAAACAATGTAATCTAAAACCATGGCCAATTTTCCCAATAGGCTAGTAGACCTCAGCATTAATAATGACCACCCATGGGCATATCACCAAGCTAGATTCCTGATCTAAGGGCTTTACACAAAGAGGATATCCCCCAATCACTTTCTACCCACACACTGTCCACTGTGGCCTGCATTAAACAATACCATTATACCTAAAGAGGTGGTCAAGTCAGTCCATGTCAAACATACAAATTCAATAAGTACAGGTACAGAAAACACTTGCAAATGTCCCTCTGTAGTTATAGTTCTGTAGCTTGCATCTGAATAACACCGCTGAACTCTTCAGGGTGTTCTCATCATGAGTAGAGGGATAGTAAAAGGCTTAGACACTCTTGAACCATATTGTCAACAACAAAATTAGATATGATTTCAGCACTTACGTCCCCAGGATCTCCTTGAAGTCGTAGTTTTCCTTCACATCTGATGTTTTCTTCTTCCAGGAATGTCCATCATCACCCAAAGGCATCTTTCTTTTCTGTCGGTCGGCTACAATACTGGAGAAGAGAGAAGAAACGGAGAGAAACTGATTGTTTAAACAACGGGGAAAAACTGTTAAGACAAGACACACTCTTTCTGGATAGTTGCATACTCAAATATTTGTCTAGGTATGAGTTGAAATTGAAACGATAAGAGTTATTTGTGTTTGAGGATAAGATAGAGAATAAAATGTAAAATATATGCTTTATTGTCACATATACCGGATAGGTGCAGTGAAATGTGTTGTTTTACAGGATCACACTGAAAAGGATTTAAAGACAAAGAGATAAGGGATGACTGACAAAGTCACTGGACTGGACATCTTTTGGACATTTTTTGTTTGACACAATTGTGTTAGACTTACCTGGAAACTAAGTTTGATAAGGTGAGTCAGGCACTTAAAACAATAAATATTTCACACAGAACAGAAAAACTTCTACAAACTGCTTCAGGTGACAAGGGTTGTCAGTCCTATTCTTCCTTTACCTCATATCATCCTGAATCAACAAAACTTAAGCTTCACTTCAACATCTCGTGTTGCTATTCTTACCAGTCCGAACACCAAAGAGAAGTATCAGAGACTAGTTTTGCAGGTCCATAGCAATGCAGACTTTTAAACCGAAACACTGTGGAAAGTAGATGTAGTTATGATTCAACCAATAAAACAACCATAACTAGGTCAAACATTATACAATTTCTGTGTTACTATAATTAGTCCTCACAGACACAATCTTTCTGCATTGTAAAAAAAAGATTTGTTGTGTCAACTTTAAAAAGTTTGGATTTTAACGCAGCAGGGAAACAATCTAAATCTAATGTTGAGTTAAGTTAATCTAAAGTTACTTCAATTTAGTATAGTAAGTTAAACTGATACATTTGGATTTAAGAACTTGTTGAGTGAACTTGATACTTTTAGTCAAAAGTATTTTTTGGGTTAAATTCTTCACTGTGAGCACACTTGGGACTCAACCTCATCTGGGATTTGAGCTCACCACCTCTTGGTTGCCAGTGACTTGTATGTCCTGCTATGCCACCAGGTCTGTGCGGATGGAAGAGATTTATTGCCAAGAGTGCATTAAGCACTTAGCTAAAACACTGTAATCAAAATTAAAAGTTCAATGTTTTTCCATCGCATTTTTAACTCTACAGATAGTTTTGTCACAAAAACTGTTGCATTAAATATTAAACATGTCTACTCTGGTCTTGGCACGTGAGCTCTAGCCAACAGCTGGCAGATACAGTACGGTTAGGCTGTACGGGTAGGCTAGTCTATGTAGGCTAGTCTATATGATGAGATTATTATGGATAATATTTGTATTTGTCAACCAGCAGTCAAGCATCAATCGTCATGTCACCAGAATAAGACCCTCAATATTTATTGGAAAGGAGCATCAAGATCACCTTGCACTTTCACCACCCTGGTAAATTCATCATAAATTATTGAATCTATAGCCTAATAAACTGCATGGTTTCCTGAGTCGTCGTGGGAGGACCACACACCATATCATCGTGTGACTGAAAGTTTACTTCGATTGGATGGTTATTATATAAATATTTCATGCATAATTAATTGTTGCGACACAAAAAGATCCCACCATGTTGAATCAACAAATTATCTATTGGCATTTATAAAATTGTACCGAAACAACCTGTTTCTGTCACAGCTGTTTGATATGGTATTACTTTACTCGCATAAAAATTGTGGATGGAAAAAACATGGATACTGAAAGCTTTAAAAATAAAAGGAACTGAAATTAGAAGTAGACATCATAGACCAGTATGGATAGAAATCTGCTTGGGGAAGCAGTAAGAGGAAGTCTAGTCAAATGTGTGACAGAGAGAGAGAGCCCTGTTAGTTACTCTCATTAGTAACACAAGTCTTCTGGGCATTTCTGGTCTGGTAGCATGTGCAGCATCTCAATAGTCTAGTGGCTTCCTCTGCTCTCCTCTTCCTAGCCTGCACTGAGCTGAGAAGACGGGATAGCTGAGAGTAACATGGTGTAAAATACCCAGCTCAGTATTTTCGCTTAAAACCTGTCCATTTATTATAGATCAGAGCAGATGAAGGAAAGTAAGCAGAGAGGAAAGTATTGATGCAGCCCTAGCCTATATGCTCTCTGAGTGTCTGTGTTATGGGCCCTTAGTTGACACAGGTGCACTGCAAAGAGATACTGGCCAAGAGCAATGTTGTTCAGAAAGATCAACGCTGCTAAAGTTGGCAATGGCATGGATTATAATTTCTCTATTAAAGGGTGTCTTCTTATACTGTACCTCTACCATAACGACTGTTAAAGTCTAAGTGTGTCGATGTAATGTATTATAATATGTTTATCCAAAATAGATGGGTTTTATACAATACAATATACAGCTTAGCCGCAGGAAGATGTTTTGAGTTGGAAGTGCTGTTTTAATTTTTTTTTGCCGTTATAATAACACATTCTATCTATTTAATTTGCCTAGTGGCATACAGTTACGGAGAAACATTTTTAGGATTTACACACATGGGGGAGAAATCTTAGCAGGGTCGAGAAAAATGTGGCCTTTTATAAACGTATTTCATGCAGTTCTACGTCATTTAGGAGACATTATCAGAATATTTGTTAATACTACACAAAGGACCAAAATGAGTGGCTACTCTGACACTGTCAAACAGATAAATAAAATCGCCCTGGGCCCATCTTAAGCTAAGTTCATTGTTAGAATCATAGGATCCAATGGTTCTGAGATTAATTTAACTTGAAGGTGTTTTTGCCAAACCGGGCCTTGGTCTTGACCTGACTCAGGGCCAATAAAAATAAGCGAGACGGGGCCTCCCGGGTGGCACAGTGGTCTAAGGCACTGCATCGCAGTGCCACCAGAGATTCTGGGTTCGAGCCCAGGCTCTGTCGCGACCGCGAGGTCCATGGGGCGACGCACAATTGGCCAAGCGGTGTCCGGGTTAGGGAGGGTTTGGCCGGCAGGGATATACTTGTCTCATCACGCACTAGCAACTCCTGTGGCGGGCCGGGTGCAGTGCACGCTGACCAGGTCGCCAGGTGTACGGTGTTGCCTCCGACACATTGGTGCGGCTGGCTTCCGGGTTGGATGTGCGTTGTGTCAAGAAGCAGTGCGGCTAGATTGGGTTGTGTTTTGGAGGCCTCATGGCTCTCGACCTTCACCTCTCCCGAGTCCGTACGGGAGTTGCAGCGATGAGACAAGACTGTATCTACTACCAATTGGATACCATGAAATTGGGGTAAAAAAAGAAGAGATGCACACAATAATTTGAGGAAATATATAAATATTATAGGCAAGAGTAAGCTACTAAATCAACTTTCCAGTGGCATGATGAAGATAGCATGAATACGGGTAGCCTAGGCTTCTCACCGTACTGGTGATGGTCTCAACATAAGCCTGAGCTACTTTGGGAAAAAAAGTGCTGTTCGTCCGAGGTGTTGACAAAATAAATGGTAGCTTCTACTGACAAATTAGTGTTCTCGTTTTAGCAGTAGCCATTTGCTTTACAAAGGTATTTCCCGCTATTGTATTATGACATTTGCAAAAGGCAAATGTTACTGTCAGCTATTCACTGACAGTGCAAAGAGAAATTGAATCCATAGAACCCATTCAAGTCAGGACTAACAGCCATTTGGCGCATACCCATTTACCAGTTAAACTACCCGGGTGAGGTTCCAAAACCCTTCCCAGCTAGCATATTTGGTTCCTTGGAAATTGTGGGAACGTACATTTTTGGTTTCCCATTGGTTCTGGGAATGAAGCCATAAGTTTCCTGACCTTTAAAACTGAAAAATAAATTACGTTCTGAGGACAGAAGTGAAAATGTTGCCTGTTTTGGGAATGTACATTTTTAGGTTGCAGGGAGGTTCTGAGAATGTTTTTCTATGGTTCCCTGAAAGTAGGATATTTTATTAACATTCTGATAACAAAAATGATAGGTTATTTGAAGGTAATTAAATAACATTCTGAGAACATGTTAAAATAAGACTTTTAATAACACTGCTAGCTAGTTTTTGTTAACTGTTTTGAACACAGATAGAACACATTAGAAATAGATATAAATACATTTGCTTAAGCATTTATAATGCTTTTTTTTATTGTGGCATGGTGTCAAGTGATATTCAAACCTATGATCTTCTGCTCTTTATCCATGGAATTTGGCCACTGCGCCACCAGGATGGAGCTAGCATGCAATGTTGTTGTATTTTTTAACCCATACCAAGCTGTTAATTTTTGTCTGTTCAAACAGACCCAAATTTCAAAGGAAACAAGCACTCATTAAGATCAAGTGTGGACAATTTGTGGACGCGGCCAACACACCTGAACACACTTAACAAGATAGACGATAGAGAGAGTTTTGTTGAAGCTGAGAACGGAATGTATATGTTTTTAAATAACATTCAAGAACATTACTAATGTTTTCTTATGTTTTTTATGGAAAGTTTTCTTAATGTTCTGAGAACAGGACTTTAAATTGAACCATGAGGAAACCTGTAGAGAACGTTATGCTGAAGTACTGGAATTCCCACAGAAGAACGTTGTTTCTCAATGTTCTGAGAACATGACTTTAAATAGAACCACGAAGAAAAGTTATGCTGTACTGAAATTCCCACAGAAGAACGTTGTTTGCTAACGTTATCTGAACAGTTAGAGAACATTACTTTAAATAAAACCATGAGGAAATCTGTAGAAAACGTTATGGGAAGGTTGTATGCAAAATAATCAAAGGACAATCATGCCCTCACCCAGCTCTAATAATTATACGGCACTCAGAACGTTATGTGCTAGCTGGGTTCTATGGATTATACTGTATTTCTATGGCCGCATGGTAACAAGTTGTTCGTTATTTGGAGCGTGTGCTGCCCAAATTCAGTCAGTGTTCAGACAGTAGTAATTATATAATTTAGAAAACATTATTTCATGTGCACCTACAGCACCCCTACTTCCCTCAGCTATGGTATACAGTATCAGCGTATACATATAAGCATATACTCCAAAATGCTTGAGACACTTCTGCAACTCAGTTGAACAGAACAGAGGACAGGCCAATGAACACAGACAATTGTATATTTATCCAAGACCCACAATACAATACAATGCACATATTAACCTATTCAGGCTTATAGAGCTGAAGTTGAGCTCTCAAAAGGGACAAAAAACAATAGAAAAAGTTCAAAAAGAGCATGGGATAAGTGTCTTAAAACAAACAAGGATTATTTTATATAAAAACAGTAGGGCTTGAGACTTGCATAAGAGCGGACAGGAGCAGATAGGAGAAGTTATAAAGGGAAGTTGAAGAGGACCACATGCAGGTAGAGCTCCCAACAATGTTCTGAGAGAAACAAGCTTTTCTGTTTGATTAGATCGTTTGCATTCATCAGGAAACGTCAAGACGCCCAGCGACATATCCGGGAGGCAACAGGATTGTGCAGGCTTTTTGGATAAAAATATATAACCATAACCACATTCCTAAGAGCTATTTGACATGCAGCATTCGCCGTTGTTAAGCTTATTGAGAGAAGCACTGTACTCACTGGTTTCCCATTGCTGCGCAGTGGACAGAAGAAACACACATACAGAAAAGTGCTGACATGTATGAGAAGGCAGTTTGACAAACTGGGAGTTTCTGAAACCTGTGACCTCACAGGCTTGCAGCAAAAGAGATAAGGAGTCCCTTTTTAGATGTGCTCCAACCACACATACACACAGAGTCACACGTACACACACGGACACAAACATAGTGACAGCCACACGCACGCACATCCACACACAGTCACACGTACACACACAGACACAAAGGAAGTGGGGAGACCCATTGGCAAGCCCTCTTGCTTAATAAGCCTTCAGTAACATGCAATGGAAAATTAAAAACATCCTGGCCATTTCTCTGAAGCTCATTCTGAGTACAATCTGTCAATAAAGATCATCAAGCTTATCTATCTTTATTGTATAATGTCATCATTCACTTAGGGATAGGTATCATTTCCTGATCACACACAGCTATGTAGACTGGACTATCCTAGCAGCATAGCTGTCGTATGAGCATGGCAGAGAATGCCAAAGGGCAGCAGGGATGTGTGTGTATGTGTATGTTTATGTGTGTGAGTGTGTGCATGATATTGGCCCCCAACAGAGAACAGGGACAGAGGTGCTCATAGGAACAATGAAACTAAGTACGACATAACAAAAAGAAAACAAATCAGGTTAAAAACATGGTCAATTATAAAAGTCAATATTTATGGCAATCATTATGCTATACGTTTTCAAAATCGCTCTAGCCTAACAGTAATTCCAGACAAGCCTTGAGCAAATACATGCTGTGTCCGCAGTCACTTTTATCCACTGTAGTTAACACACCTTTATATGTTTGGCCTATTGACATAACTTTACCCCTTATGACAAGAAGTTAAGAACACGTTGGCTATCTTTACTGATAGATCCACATTGAGAGCTGCCACATGAGTGCCTCTGTGTTACAGTAACATCTCACTGTCCATACACAGATATCACATTCTCCTTGTCATGATAACATCCTGATCTGAACCACAAGCTCATCTGGGGCACCGGTGTCCAGGACACTAAGCAAATCCCTTTCAAAATGAGCTTATTAATTGATAAGCCGCCTTCTCCTTCCGAGCTGGCATGTGGAAAGAACCGATGGTGTATGTGTGCGTGTTGTGTCTGTATGTGTGTGTGTCGTGTCTGTGTCTGTGTGTGTCTGTGTGTGTGTGTGTGTGTGTGTGTGTGTGTGTGTGTGTGTGTGTGTGTGTGTGTGTGTGTGTGTGTGTGTGTCGTGTGAGTGTGTGTCCATGTATGTGTGTGAATATCATTGACTCTAAAAAAAATTATGAACACTCAAAGTTGAGAGAGAGAGCGAGAGAGAGAGAGAGAGAGGAAAATACAAAATACCTAAAGCATCCCAGTTCAGTAAGGCACTAAACACATATGCACAAAAAGGACAATAAGTATAACACACTCTCAAATGTGAATAATAACTTTGATGGGAAATTAAACACTGCTTTCAGTTTATCTTTGTTCTATTGTTTTGCACACACTCCATCAGTCCCTCTGATATCCACTGAGAAATACATAGAGTGCCATAAACAAATATGCCCTTCAGTATCTGGGCATTATTAATATTAATATTAATGTAATACATTAGCATGCATATTATGAATGAACATTCCATATGACGGGGCACTGTCTGTCTCTCCGGCAGAGTCATAACCTTGTTTCATTCTGTGATGTCAACCAGCTGCGTTAAACTATTACTTTCCATACATTATTAATTTAAACTATTAAGTAACTACATTTATAAACTTAATAAACTATTTAGGCTATGGTTTAACATTTCAAACAGACCAGAAATGTCAACTATTCGCGCGTTTAGGGCATGTTTCCATATAGCGAATACATCTCGATTTATGTAAATAATTTTCATTTTGTCCACACAATGTTACAATCAACATGACAGAGACTCATACCTGTAAATTGCACGATCTCAAAGGTCGATTCTTTCTTCACTGCTTCTCCAATTTAGACTCACGGCGTTCGCCGAAAAACTGGATTCGACACCCCCCATCTGCACTCTCCTGACGTCAGGCAAAGAGCGGAGGGAGTGGCCAACACACAAGGGGCCGACCATTCTTGTCAATCAACCAATCAACAGCCTGTTTGTGGCACACAGGTAAGCAAGCTGCTTCATAATTGGTTTATTTTATTTGCCTGGCATTCAGTCATGAACGGTGTCTTCTTCGTCCAAGGACACATCTTTACTTTCACCATTCAATTTTTTGTTATTATGTTAACTTAAATAGAATGGTGAACGTAGCAATCGAAAAGGCTATCTGGACGGGTAAGTTGTCCCAGATGATTAAATAAATCGTTAGGCTATAGATAGACAGGCTATATAAAGCCTACTAAAGACATCCAACAAATTAATATTTCATTAGATGGGACATGTGTTACAATGATGACATGTCGTAGAAGTAGGCTACATCCATTCCCACTGTAATTGTATTCAATATGCCTATCTGTATTGTCGCCATAGGCTATACACAATGTCAGGGTGAGAAGAATAGACAAAGTTATCAATGACTAAAGCAAGATGAAAATCTAAACAACTGCACCACCAACTTTGTTAGATTCAACTGCCCTCTAGTGGATGATATGATAGTGGCGTTACCTCATAGATGACTCATTATTTTCCATCCATCTCAAATACAAATCCCCATTCATTCATGAGACTTTATGCATGACATTATAGGGACTCGATATAGGCTATTGGATACAGGTTGGGAGCATGACTATAAACAATACTATTTGTAATTAAGCATTTTCTGAATATCGATGCAAGTGCAATATAAATCAGTGATGTGTGAAAGGCAGACAGCATTGAGCTATAAAAGAATGTGTGAAAGGTAGATGCACACAAAAAATGTTGTGCAATATCCGGGGAACACTTCCATTCTACAACTGCCACCACATTTTCGACCATAGTCGTATATGGGATTTTTTATTACTAAACCAACTAAACCAAGATAGACCGCAGCCTGTCATTTCCAATGGGAACAGAAGAGTCATAGTGGGCAGAACATGGAAGGTGAGAAGCCAAGCACGAGCTAGCGAGATCCCATTGGCCCGTTCTAGCATACATCTGCATATTTCCGTTAGGGAACGCCTACTCTGTGAAATGCGCGTATGCAATAACTTAATTCGACTTTGCACTCCTAAACAACACGATTTGTAAAACCGTTGGTGAAGGCTAAAGTCTACAAATCTTAGTCCACTCAGTTCATAACATAGTCTCGTTTTGGGAGTAGAAAAGTGTATTGAGATCAAATGTTTAATCGATGAGAAAATGTGCAGAAAGTAGGCCAAAATCCATCTCGTTCCATTTTATCCCACTATTTCCACTCACTACCATATTTGGTAGTGAGTGGAAACGCCAAACGGATGCTTCATATTTATACATCCAGTGAAATATCTGTATCATTGTTCTATCTGTGGTACACCCGTCAAACAAACGTCGACGTTGATGTACCAGTTGCCTAGTGACGGAAAAGCTACTGATGATTTCCTGTTTTGACAATCGTCCTGTTGGTACATTAGCCTGCGCTAAGTAAGTTAGATATCTGGATTTATTATGTCCAGAAAATGGGAGATATTCACAGGTTTTCTTAAATTACGTAGTTAGAATATACCCTTTGAATTCGGGGTAATATTTACAAAGATTGGACGATTTGAAGTCATGAATAATTACATGTTCATCAGAGTTGTTGGAAAGGGGAGTTATGGAGAGGTGAATCTGGTGAAACACAAAACAGACCGTAAACAGGTAATACAACAATCCACTTCAAAACTGGGATTCAATAATGTTATAATAGCTTTGTTTGGTAGACTCTGATACATTTCTCCCCTTTCATGAATCTTAGACATTACAAGTTAGCAAGTAGCTAGCTAAGCTAACCAACCAACTTTGATAGTGCCAATACTAAGGGATCTACAAATAATGTTTGCCAATTAGAAATAAATAACTGCGGCATTTGTGGTGAACATTCTGTCTAGACGCATTTGTGACAAAACTGTCTAGGCAGAATGTTCGCCACTAATGCATCTAGACAGAATGTTCGCAGAGTGCAGCACGTGTCGAGCCCTTTTCTTAAATTTGTTTAGTATGTCATAAAGAAGTTGAACTTGACCACGTCCTCGAAACGTGAGCGGCGAGCCGCGGAACAGGAGGCTCAGCTTCTCTCGCGACTACGACACCCAAACATCGTGACTTACAGGGAGTCGTGGGAAGGAGAAGACTGCCAACTCTACATCGCCATGGGCTTCTGCGAGGGAGGCGACCTCTACCATAGACTCAAGCAACAGAAGGGGGAACTCCTGCCTGAAAGGCAGGTGGTGGAGTGGTTCGTCCAGATAGCTATGGCCCTCCAGGTACATTAAAGTGCATTTAATCAAATCATAGCTGAGATATTATATACAGATTGATTGATATGCTGCAACATCTGCTCTGCCCCCAGCCATTACCTTTGGCATAGGCCGAGGCTTAATTACAGGAGAGTTAGAGTGACAACACCATGTTCTCTGTTGAATTGTAGTATCTACATGAGGAGCATATCTTGCACCGGGACCTAAAGACCCAGAATATCTTCCTGACCAAGTCTAACATCATTAAAGTAGGAGACCTTGGCATCGCCCGGGTTCTGGAGAATCAGAACGACATGGCCAGCACTCTAATAGGAACACCGTACTACATGAGCCCGGAGCTGTTTTCCAACAAACCCTACAACCACAAGGTACTGTGTGTATACAGTAGATCCATGCTTGAGATCATCACTGTTGAAGCACCAGTTATGTTGAGCCAGAAGGAATCTGAGGAGGTAGATGCTGTTGTGTGCACTAGGCTAACTCAACCCTCCTTTTATTCCCAGTCTGACGTGTGGGCGCTGGGCTGCTGTGTGTACGAGATGTCCACCCTGAAACATGCCTTCAATGCCAAGGACATGAACTCACTCGTTTACCGCATTGTAGAGGGAAAGGTCAGTCCCTTACATCTTGCCCAAATTATTAGTCATGATGACAGATTATTTGTCTGCTACTAGATTAATTGTTCTATGTCTTTCCAGCTGCCTCAGATGCCGAGTAAGTATGACCCTCAGCTGGGAGCTCTGATAAAGAGCATGCTGTGTAAGAGACCAGAGGACAGACCTGATGTCAAACTCATCCTACGTCAGCCCTACATCAAACGACAAATCGCCATGTTTTTAGAGGCCACCAAAGAGTAGGTGGCATCATCTGTTGTAGTACCTGGCTAGTACTCTCTCTCTCTCGTCTATGTATGTTGAACCAAGAGTTAGTAAATTAAGTGTGTTGGATCAATCTCATCTTGGATGCCTTGTTTGTTTGATTCACTCCAGGAAAACTGCCAAGTCCAGAAAGAAAGCGGTTGGTGGCAGTCGCAGACCCAATAGTGCAGCATCTGTGGTTTCATCTCAGCCAAGGCCTGAGCGCCCCCCTCAATGTCCCCAGCCAGACCCAAACACCAGAGGGAAAAGGGTGAGTTAACAGCTAACAGAACAGCACTAAAATACAGTGGATAACATCTATATATTTTTTTATAGAGTAAAAGTAAAAACGATGCTCATCAAGTCCCACGAGTGTCTAGATTTTTTAAATTGCGGTGTGTTTGTTCTGTTTTTTTGTTATCATTCATAGAAGGAAGAGATCAACACACAGGAGCACAAAGGACGCAATGGAATCACACAGGACACCCCACCCCAGACACATCTAACAACCAAATCCCCTACACAAGACATTCTCAACACCACTGGTGTGTCTTTGGCAACCATCAGTAACATTGACATTGATCTCCAGACACAGGAAGAGGAGACAAACGCCCAGAGAGGGGATCCTCCCCAGACCGTGTCCAACGCCAGGGCAGATAATGAAGCTCTTTGTCAGAGGTCTGTGGAGGAGCAGAGTGGAGGGAATCCTGATCTCCCCCTGCCTCTGCACAGGCTGCTATCAAGTGTCAGTACCAGGGAAGAGGAGAGCAAGACCACCAATGGACCTGTAATGCAGGGCGCCCCAAAGAAAAGAGACAGAGTCAGAACCTCTGTAGAGAAAACTGTGAACACGGATGATAAAGATGACACAATGGAGCTACTCAAGGATGTGGTCATTGAGAGCCAAGCTACTGGACATAGTATATGTCTAGGTGTTTCTACCAGTTTGTCTGAGTTAAGGTCTGCTGGACAACTCAAAGTGGAATCCACTGGACAGACCTTTGAAGTAAATATAGAGAACAAGGATGACACCAGGAATCTTCTCAAGGAAGTTCCTGCACACAAACATACTGCCGTTGTCAAAGTAAGTGCCTGGCTTGTGGATGGGGAATGGTACTATCATGTGCTGCACACAGTGCACATACGGTATAAATTTGGTGAATGAGAGTAAGCCTCTCTGCGTTATTGTCTTTAAAGGAGAGCTTGGTATCCACAGAAAAGCTCTTAAAGCCCCTTCCTCCTGTGGTAAGAACATGATTTTACCTGTGTTTGATCATGCATAGTCTACTCTACCAGACTCCAGATATTATTGAGATATCACAATATTTTAGAGGTCATTGACACTGGTTTATGTTTTATTGGTGTATGTAGGCACCCTGTCATGTGCAGCCCCTCCCCCAAGTCCCAGAGCAGGACACGCCCCCTCTGTGTACCCCCTCCTCCTCTGAACCCTCTGTCTCCTGCCAACGTAGACAAAGGGACAGGGGGCGGATACAGAGTGATCAGGACAAGGTGAGGACAGTGTCAGGAACTTTTTATCATGGCTTTGGGCTATCAAACTACTTTATAACAAAAGGCTCCTCATCCCTTGCTTGTTCTTCTACAGTGGAATAAATTAGCAGCTCCTAGACCTCTACCGCCTCCTCCTGTTAATGCACTGGTAGTGGAGGTGAAGAAGAGAAGCAGGACGAACACAGATAAGAAGAGGGCCACCACAACAACTTCCTTCACAACCATTAGCTCCTCCAAGGACGGCAACACTCCACTGCCACAGGTGAGCTAAATAGATTAAACAATTAACAAGGTAGATTAGTGTAACTGCACACAAAAAAACTGTCTTGAGGTCTGGAATGTATATTGTAAAGAAGTGTATTTTGTGTTGTGTTGGTCCCACTCACAAGTGCCCCTAATACTATGTATTTACACAGTAGTTACATAGGCAGGTAACGTTAATAACATCTCTACTGCTAGCAGGAGCGTCCTCTGACAGCCAGGGAGAGGAGAAGACTGAGGCAGTCCCAGCAGAACCCCAGCCAACCAAGTAAATAAAAATAATTAGGGGGCACTTATATAGTCCTGTTTCACTGTATGTACAAGTGTGAGTTGTGAATATTTTTTTTTGCACATCCTACTCCCCTGAGACACCCTCAGTGTGGTCACAGCCAGGGGATCAGCCATTATTGACATCGATTCTTGAGCAATTAGGGTTAATTGCCTTGCTCAAGGGCAGAACGACATATTTGTACGTTGTCGGCTCGGGGATTGAATCCAGCAACCTTCCGTTTACTGGCCTAATGCTCCTAACCGCCAGGCTACTCCTCCGACCTCTGTTGTCAATATTTCATGACCATGGGACCAGAAGGAATTAGCAAGGGACATTTTGTCTAGTATAGTCTGCCTATTTGAACAATAAAGCGGTAGCTCTGCTTACTATTGCTCACTGTAGTATTCTTCTTTCCCACAGTTGTCAATGCAGAAAGAAGGGCGTCTTATGATGTTGCCTCTTTACATAAGCAGCCAGAGTCCCAGAACGCCACTGTCACTCGCTCTGTATCTGAAATGGGAAAGGGAACCAACGAGGTAAATATAGGTTCATCTCCATTGTCTTACTGTTTCAGTAAGCTAAAAGTTCAAAATATGGCTTCAGTCTATAACAGTGGTGTGTGTTCCTGTAGCAGGACAGGTTTTTGGGGCGCCCATCAGACGAGGACGAATGCAGTTCCTCCACCAGCTCAACAGATCACTCAGAGGGGGACTGCAAAGAGGGGTAAAAGCAATTTGTGGCTCTTTGGGAGCAGTGCCACAACACACCCATAGAAGCACATTACCCCCTTTGTATTGCTGGTAATGTTCACATTTAAATCTGACACATTGTTATTTTCTTCTCTTTTTACATTGCAGAAAGAGTGAATCCAGTGATATGCAGGACCTGGTTCAGATGATGACCCAGACATTGCGAATGGATAGCAGAGATACTGTTAGTGAGCTGGATGGTGTTAGATCTACTCCACTAGTTGAGTTTAAGCTGAACAGGAAGTATAGGGACACTCTGATGCTGCATGGGAAAGCTAGAGAGGAGCAGGAGTTCCACTTCAGTGAATTATCCACCGGTAAGTCTCAGCCAAAAGTCTCTCTGAGCTTCCCTAGCAAAGGGTTGCCCAAACTCAGTCCTGTGGCCTCCCTGGATGCACATTTAGTTTTTTGCCCTAGCACTACACAGCTAATTCAAATAGTCAAAGCTTGATGATGAGTTGGTTATTGAAATCAGCTGTGTAGTGCTTTTGGAGAATAAAAAAAGTACACCCAGGACCGAGTTTGGGAAACTCTGCCCTAGTAGATTCTATCTGGTGTCTACATACTTGCATGTTTCAATGCAAAATTGCTCTGTCGACATGATCTGGCTTATCAGTGAGAAATCCAGTTATTTCTTATGGAGGAATAAATGGATTTCTGTGAAACTTATGTTTTTTTGTATTCAACCCACCTCTTACAAGGCACCACATCTGGACCGGCAAAGATCCGCAGAGCCATTGAGTACCTGAAAAGAGATGTGGTGAAGGGACTTGGGGTGAAGCTGTTGGACAGAGTCCTGGACATAATGGAGGACGATGACGAGGACAAACGAGAGGTTAGGATTGAAAATGGCATCCATGATTCAGTCCTTTTTAGCTAGACATGGTTGTAATTTTTCTTTTTCTTCGCACACAGCTGTGTCTTCGGAAGCAGATGGGAGAGGACAAGTACCAGTCATATGCTTTGATGGTGCGGCAGCTAAAATTCTTTGAGGACGTTTCTTTCAAGGGTTAGAATCAGCTAATGAAAAATGCATTTACACACAAGCAATGTAATACTTTTTGTATAGACAATCATATCTCCATTTCTATGTACATGTAGACTATTTTTATACCTCACTTTAAGATCAAATTTAGAAAATACATGGCATCCATGATAGTCCTTTTTAGCTAGACATGGTTGTAATCTGTTTTCTTTTCTTTCTTCGCACACAGCTGTGTCTTCTAATTTTCCATACAGGTTACAATATGCAATGAATTTGAGTCTTCTGTTACTGTGTCCACCTGTCAGGTAGATTATTGTAGCAAAATACTAATAAAATGAGTTAATATTTCGAATGCAAACTAGTGAAACGAGATGTACCTATAAATACTACATAGGAAATCCTTAATTTGCTGATTGTATAATATAAGTTGCAGGATGTAGAAGTAGTGTAGATATTTCCAACCCCTCTGACTTTATAATGTGAAAATAGTTTGTTTTGATTTATCCACATGATTAAACAGTTGGGACAACATCAACATGTGTGAAATCGACAAAGTAGCCACAGTAGCAGAAATTAGTTTGACATGAGACATTCCACCACTGATTGAAAATTCACTGTTAACAAAGGCTTCCTTTAAACTTCCTTCCCTTGGTCCTTCAAACAAGTATTTATTGTACAGACAAACAGTTTCAGTTACAAAACGTGTCTTGGGCAAACTGGTGCAAACATTCATGAGCTACTTGTGCTTCTTCTTCTTCAGATTCTCCTGAGGCTTTTGCTGGGTTTCTCCCGTAGTCTCTGGTAGGGCTGGCTGCCAGGAGAGGGGGTTCTGTCTGTACATGGGCCAGGGGGGCAGGGTCAGCTGAGACAGAAGGTGGTGGTGAGGGAGAGATTGTGAGATGTAAATCAGAAGTTAGTTTGGGTCCCGTAAAAGCAGATTGAAGTCAACGTCGGTCTGTGGGTGCACTATTTGCACAAGTGCAACATTTTCTGCTTGGCACAACTGAAAGAATGGCAAATAAACATATACAAGGAGGTTGGAATGAAACTTAACTCACCAAACAAGACACAGCGAAACCTCCTAACACTATGTACACAGTCCACCCAAACTGTTCAATGATGAGGCCGTAAGCAAATCCAATCACCTGGAGGGTAATACAAGGGGTTAGCCTTGTGTAAAAACAACACATATGAAAAGTCAATTTTATTAGGTATGTTTGACAGGCCACTCACTGCTGAGACAAGTATGATTCCTTGGAAGACCTGCTCCGCCAGTTTCTGTCCTTTATAATCCTATAACATCACAAGTTTTATTTTTGAGGAAGGACTGGTAGATGGTTGATCACAGCTGGAAAACTAATATCTGAAGTGTCAATAATCAAAACAAATCAGAAAGGTTCATCCGAAGTGGTGACTTAAAGAGGGTTGTGAATATTATATCTAAGCTTTGTTATTGAGGATGCATTTATACATTTGGTTACGACAGGTTCATAGACGTGCCATATGGGCATCTAGCTGGCTAGCATCCAAACAATATGAAATGGATTGATGGTTGTGATGAAGAGCTAGCTAATTATCAGAACGTTAGTCTTAACCATGTTCAATATGATTACTGAATCGGTCTAACTAACTTGTGTAGCTCGCTAGCTAGTTGCCAATTACCACTTGGCAAGTTAGCTAGCTACGTTACCTTGATATTTGTAGCAACAGGCTAACGTTTTTAAATTGGTATCTATTTGTAACAGTCGGCGAGTTCACTAATAATTCAAACTCTTACCATGTGTGTTGGAATGGAGTTGAATATTGACAACATCTTGCTATATTGGATAATCAGATGAAAGAAGAAAAATTCTTCAATTTGTCTGGTTAGACTTCCGTTTTCAAAAAGCATACGTAGTATTTCGAAGGAACCCAGACTGTTGATGCATTCAAGCGCATCAAATCTGCGCGAGGCTTGTGCAGCTACACAACGTTACTACTTCTCGTCCTCTAATTAAGTTCCCACCCCTTCAACGACTTAAAAATATCTAAATAAATACTTATACAATTCAAAGTGATGTTGTGGTAGTGAACTCCATTGTAATTTATAATTGTCCTACAGTAGACTTTGCGATTTAAATACAGGCAAATATGTAGGCAACTATGGCCATTCAAGTTAACAGGCGACATACTTGTTTATGTTGAGTTGGCACTTCGCTTTTGATTTGAATTGTTTTTGTGTGTTTTTGTCATTGTTAAACGTTACAGAACACATACTCACGCTTTCCTTTACCCCAGATTGTATGTCTATGTTGTTTTAATAAGAAACGATTTGATTTGGTTTAGAAATCATAGCGTAACCATCGGGTTTGTTATTGTGCTTATTTGTGGGACAGTGGTTAAATTACTATATAAATCAAAGTACTTCGTTTTCTGTATGGATCATTATAACATTTTGCTTCATTTGTACATTCTGTGCAAGATAACAAAGGAGAGCGAAGGTTAAGCATGTAACCACGATTATGTGAGCAATATGATCACTCCAATATATTGGTATCACTCCACATCCAAAGTGAGGATTTACCGATTCACTCCTGTGTCACAGGCTGGGTTCCACCCCTATATATAGACCCCATGGCCGTGACACATGTTCTCTACATCATTTTTGAGGCGCCTCTGGCACCGTAGAGGATTGGAGTGTGTTTCGTTACCTTCGATTGGTATACCCGTACCAGATTTAGTCAATGCTAGAGGGACCTGGCCAGCCAACCAACCACAGAGGGAGGTGCCGCATTACCCAATAGTACCTAGCAAAGGTGCAAGAGGAAGCCCAGCGGGCCGTAGCACAGATATCAGCGAGGGGCACTCCTCTCAGTAGAGCCCAGGACGCAGCCACACATGTTGAATGTGCCACCACAGATCCCAGCACTGGCCTGCCAGCCAGGCGGTATGCTGTTGTATTTGTGTCCACGATCCAGTGAGAGAGCCTCTGCTTGATAGCCCATCCCCCAGGACTCTCTCACCATAGCAGACAAAAATCCGGTCTGTTGTTCTCACTGACCATGTCCACTCCAAATAGGTGGCCAGTGCTCGCACAGGACACAGCATGTCGGAGGGAGGCCCAGACTCCCCTGCCACTGCCGGGGGTCGTAAGCAGACAGGATAAAAGGGATGTTCACATGCCTGTCTGACAAAACCTTCGGGAGGAATGAAGGGTTGGGGCGGAGCGATATACTCCTCCCACCGGGGTCCATCCGGTAGCACTCAGAACTTACCGATAAAGCATGGAGCTCACCCACCCTCTTCATGGAAGTAATCGCTACTAAGAAAACCACCTTCATAGAGAGGTGTTTCGGGGAGGCAGACTCCCAACGGTTCGAATCCCAGCTCGCCATTGAGCGGGTCCTAGGTGGACGCAGGCGACAAACCCCCTTCATAAACCTGGCGACACACAGTGGGGGCCATCGCTTGGTCTCCAGGTATGTCTATTATATTTGAGTGACATTCTACTGCACTGTTGGTGCTAGTAACATAAGCATTTCTCTGCACCTGAAAAGCTGTGTATGCAACCAATAAACTTTTGATTCGAATGAATACTAGACATATGAATATGATATATTTGCAAGGGACATCCAAGAGCTTTTTGACACAAGCCTAAAGTCGGCATGCAGCTGCGTTGTCAGATGACAGTGATTCTGCATCCACAAAGGACATCGTTCGAGGAGCTGGGAACCAAGTACACAACACAAGCTGTGGACTCTACAATGACACACAAAGGAAATAAAACCTCAATATAATAAATGAATGAACAGAAGGGGTCTTATTTTACATAATGGTATGAAAGCATTTTTCCCCCTTCATATTTGTACTTGATACCATATCAAATAATGTCAACGTTTTAATTATCTTAAGTATGTATTCCTTTATAACAACTATATTGGCTTTTAAAAAGAAGGCCATCGAGAAGCTGGGCATGAGTGCCAACACGTGTTCCTTTAATCCTGGGGTGATCGCGGCCAACCTGACGGAGTCGAAGCATCACAACATCACCAGCCAACTGGAACACTGGATGGAGCTCAATGAACAGTAAATCACCAGCAGAGCCAGACAGCCTCAGTGGCATAATTCCCTCAGCACTCCAGAGATTATTTTGAAATAAAATATCTACACTGTATATCAATTAAATCAATCCAAATAGACATTCACTGTAGACAATTGAAAAGCATTCCCTTTGAGTTTTCATTTGCTTTAATTGTATACATTTTTTGTCAGGGAAGACTTGTACAGTAAGACTGGCAGAGTATCACCACACCTCCCCTGCTAATTGTCTTCTAGAAACACCACTCTAGCATCAACCCCATGTGGCACATCAGGTAAGAACTGTACTACTATGGTCTGTCCATGTTTCCCTAACGATGAGCTGCAGACAGCCCTGGCACACTTAGTGGTGTAATGTTGTATGGAAAAGTACAAATAAAGGTTATAGTTAGAGTATCATCATTGCCCTGTACAGTTTATTCTCCTCTAAACTAGCAAGCTGTTGGTCTTTGTTTGCATAGAAATATTCAGTATTCCTCTATTTTCTGGGGCTACTGGTGCTGGAAACCGCTACTCTCCCCAGTTTGTGAAAGCTGCCAAACTCCTCCATTGGAACGAACATTACAAACCATGGTTCAGGACCTCTTCATTCACAGAAGTCTGGGACAAGTGGTATATTCAACATCCCACGGGTAAATTCCACACAGTTCAAAAACATACAGGAGACAAGTAGACCAAAGCAGGGATGTGACCAGACAACAGCTCATATGTCTGTCCTCCAGTGACTTCTCAGGAACCATAACATACACCTAACGTGATACCACGATGGTGTTGTTTATCTCAGGCAGAGACAGGGCATGTTCCATATGGTGTAAGAGGATGTTGCAGAGAGAAATTAATGTCATACATAACATACATTTAAATTACCCCATTCATAAACGCTAGCTACCTTCGCACCTATTGCCGATAGTATGTTCTGACCAGGGGTTTTTCTCAAAAGTCCCAACGCTCGGTCAGAACTTGAACACGCATTGCTTGTGGTACGGTTTTGGAAACATAAGGAACGTATCTTTCATATCAGCAAGAAATCATTTTCAGAAAACAAAGGTTAAATTACTACACACCTTTATAGGGTTAGCGTTCCCACACGGCCATATCCATGTTACAGCGCTTGTTTACGGAAAACAGACTGAAGACAGATTCGACTACCTACCTGTGCTAATTAGCTATCTGCGTCTCGGAACACCTGTGTGTAAACGGATGCCACAAAGGTGTTAACACTGTCACAGAAAGATACTGTAGCCAGCAACTGTGTTAAAACCAGTTAAACAGTGTGTGTATATTCTGCATTTATGAAATTAGTTTGATGTGATCTGAAAGTAGAGGGCATAATGTTTCTAGAACTGTACCGCAATATATAATCTATTTACGTTTAGATTGAGTATTTGAATGTTTTGGCTGCCAAGCAAATCTGCTCTCTAAACAGAACATGCAAGGTCCTTGGACTATAAGGATTGCTAGGCTCCTTTAGTCCATTAGGCTACATCTCAATAGTCTAGTAACCTTCCTTCTGTCTTATATTTTCACATCAATGCAGATGCAGCTACTTAAGACTGTTGAGATGCACCCATGGTTCTGCGCTTAGCTTCACGAGACAAGATAATGTATATCTATAACATGAAGTAGTGTTCAGGAACTGTCCCCTGTGACAATTTTCCAAGATCACCATTTTCCTTAGACATTCACTTTGATGCTGTTAGAACAAGGATCAATGTTTTGTTACTGCCGGTTGTCTTGCACTTTAACTCCTTATCCTTTAAAAGGCTCTCTCTATGGGGGTGCCACAGGGTTCAATTCTCGGGCCAACTATCTTCTCTGTATACATCAATGTCGCTTTTGCGGCTGGTGATTCTCTGATCCACCTCTATCCAGACGACACCATTCTGTATACTTCTGGCACTTCTTTGGACACTGTGTAAACTAACCTCCAGACGAACTTCAATGCCATTCAACTCTCCTTCCGTGGCATCCTACTGCTCTTAAATGCAAGTAAAACTAAATGCATGCTCTTCAACCAATCACTGCCCGCCCAGCATCACTACTCTGGACGGTTCTGACTTAGAATATGTGGACAACTACAAATACCTAGGTGTCTGGTTAGACTGTAAACTCTCCTTCCAGACTCATATTAAGCATCTCCAATCCAAAATGAAATCTAGAATCAGCTTCCTCTTTCGCAACAAAGCATCCTTCACTCATGCTGCCAAACATATCCTCGTAAAACTGACTATCCTACTGATCCTTGAATTTGGCAATGTCATTTACAAAACACTACTCAGCAAATTGGATGCAGTCTATCACAGTGCCATCTGTTTCGTCACCAAAGCCCCATATAATACCCACCACTGCGACCTGCATGCTCTCGTTGGCTGGCCCTCGCTTCATATTCGTCGCCAAACCCACTGGCCCCAGGTCATCTATAAGGCGGGGCTTTACCTAGCAAAGACTTATCTCAGCTCACTGGTCACCATAGCAGCACCCACCCGTAGCACACGCTCCAGCAGGTATATTTCACTGGTCACCCCGAAAGCCAATTCCTCCTTTCCTTCCAGTTCTCTGCTGCCAATGACTGGAACGAATTGCAAAAAAAATCACTGAAGCTGGAGACTCATATCTCCCTCACTAACTTTAAGCATCAGCAATCAGTGCAGTTTACAGATCACTGCACCTGTACATAGCCCATCCAACTACCCCATTCCCATATTATTTATTTGATATATATATATATCCCCCCCCCTTCGCACCCCAGTATCTCTACTTGCACATTCATCTTCTACACATTGCTTCATTTGCACACACTGTATATACTTTTCTATTGTGTTATTGACTGCACGTTTGCTTATTCCATGTGTAACTGTGTTTGTGTCACACTGCTATGCTTTATCTTGGCCAGGTCGCAGTTGTAAATGAGAACTTGTTCTCAACTAGCCTACCTGGTTAAATAAAAATAAGTAATTTTTATATCAGGATTACTACCACAACTTTACACAAGCCTACTATCCTTTATCTTGATTGCATTTTGCAGTGTCATGCCTTTTGTGTTAAGGATGGATGTCATACACACAAACCACTAGTGTGAATACATGTGCAACAGCTGAAATGGTTATGAATTTGATAATTGTCAAGTAGCTTATTTACACAATCCACAAAAAGTATTAAACATGGTGTTAAGTTACGCAATTTCTTTACTTTGTACAAAAGGATTAATCTAACCAATGTACATTTTCAAAATTGTCATCCTTTTGTAAAAGCAGCTTAATAAAACAGTCAACCACATTGAGTCTTGGTCCTGATAAGGAAACCTAACACCATGGCAAACTAAAATTGAACATCCTATGTGGGGTTGAGCTGTTGTGTTCATCACCATTTTAACTGGAATGAGAAAGCACAACTTGAGCCAAAATATGGATCAATTTATTTGTGTTCAGGCTATATACAATAATTCACAATGAACATGGACAGATCTTAAACAATTTACCGCTGGACCTTTACGCAAAAGGCAAAACATTGTTACAGGTTACATCCACACACACAGGCCTTCAAACAGTAACTTCAGATGGTGCCAGTACAGCTAGTAAGGTTAAGATATGAGAGAGTTGAAAAACAAAGGCTGCGGTTACACAGGCAGCCCAACTCTAATATTCTTTCCACCAATTGTTATTTTGACTGATCACATCAAATTTTTCTCAGAGCTGATCTGATTGGTTTAAAGACCAATTAGTGAAAAAACTAACCAGAATTGGGCTGCCTGTCAAACGCAGCCAGAAGGTCATAGATGTTCATTTAAAATCTGTGTTGAAGTCATAGGCATCATCTGTCTGGACTGAGGAGAGAATGTTGACTGGGACAGGAACCTGGAACCTCACTTTGGCTGGTTCTTCTGCAAAAAGAAGAAATAAGTGATGTTGACAGACTTGTTTGGGAATGTAACAGGAAATAAGCTTTCACAGAGGGAAAAAATTAAATACATCCATTTAATTCTAGATTCCAAGCGAGGTTCTCAGTCTGGCTCAGCAGTGGGATCAGAGTTGGATTAGAAGTCTTCACTTAAAGTCAGACTTGCTTTATTGTCCTCATTTCCACACAGACCGATCCTATATTAATAAGGAACATAACAGGAATGAAGCTGGTCTCTAATATTGATTTACTTGTGACTGGTGTCTTTATCTGTGGTTCATCCGTTTCATCTGCATCAGACACCTCTTCAACCCCTTCATCCTGAAATTAAAAGATATTCCATTACAAAGGCCTTTATTTATCTGCAGTAATAGCTCAGATCTGCCCTGAAAAGAAGAGTTTAGACATTTTATACATTGATTGTAAATTCCAGACAAGGCAATCGGCTCAGTAGTTGAGTTGGATCAGAGTTGGATTAGATGTCTTCATTAACTCAGACTTGCGTTATTTGTCTTAATTTACATGCTAGAACAGACTGATCCTACTTTACCGGTAATCTGATTTATCAGGTGAGAAATAAGAAGTGTAAAGATTTTCAGCTACCTCTTGGTTCGCACAGCTACCCTCCATCTCCTGCTCTTCCTCAGTGGGCCCTTGAGCAGGTTTGTCCTCAACCACGTCACTGTCACTCAGCACTCCGGCAGTGGGGCCTTTAGAAAGGAGGACGATGCTGCTGGCCTGGTTTGGGAACTTTACACCTAGGAGGAGAGTAGGTCAGTCATCACAAACTTACTGCACAAAACATTAGGAACACCTTCCTAATATTGAGTTGCACCCATTTCCACTCAGAACAGCCTCAATTTGTCAGGGCATGGACTCTACAAGTTGTTGAAAGCAGTCCACAGGGATGCTAGCCCATGTTGACTGCCAATGCTTCCCACCACTGTGTCAAGTTGGCTGGTGGACCATTCTTGATACACACAGGAAACTTGAGCGTGACAAACCCAGCAGCTTTGCAGTTGACACTCAAACCAGGGCACTTGGCACCTATCATACCCCGCTCAAAAGCATTTAAATCTTGTCTTGCCCATTCACCCTCAATGGCAAACCATGTCTCAATTGTCTCAAGGTGTAAACATCATTATTTAACCTGTCGCCTTCCCTTCATCTACACCAATTGAAGTGGATTTAACAAGTGACATAAAAAATGGATCATAGCTTTCACCTGGTCAGTCTGTCATAGAAAGAGCAGGTGTTTGTAGTGTTTTGTAACCTCAGTGTACATCAGAGTTTTCCAACTCTGGTCCTCCAGTACACCCACCAGTACATATTTTTGTTGTGGCCCTGGACTAGCCCACCTGATTCTACATGTCAACTAATCATCAAGCCCTTGACAAATAGAATGAGGTGTTTTTGTCCGGGGCTACAACAAAAAGGTATGCTGGTGGGGGTACTCGAGGATCGGAGTTGGGAAACACTGGTGTATATCAACAAACTCATTCATTACTGGGCGGAAGGTAACCTGGCAGTTGAGTGTTGGGCCACTAACCGAAAGGTCGCTGGTTCAAATCCCCGAGCCAACTAGATGAAGAGCGTCTGCTAAATGACTGAAATGTAAAACGAGAAATACTAAATTAACACACTTCTTAGAGTCTCCTCGTTGCTCTTCCTCAGCGTGTCCAAGTCCCAGCCCTTCTGCATCTCTGTTACAATGTCTTCTGAGAGGTATGGGGGAAGGTTTGGCTTCTCAGGGGCTTTGCAGTGATAACTCAGCTTTGCCCTGAAAAGATAAACATTTTAACTATTTACAAAAAATACCCTTCATTCTAGTTTCCAGGCGAAGTGCTCAGTCTGGCTCAGCAGAGGGATCAGAGTTGGATTAGAAGTCTTCACTTGAACTCAAGAATTGCGTTAATTATCCTCATTTCCATGCTAGCCTCAACTTACTTTAAATTTGATTGTGACAAATCACGACGATGGCACTCACCCTGTCCAATCACTGAGGAAGGTAGAGGCAGCCAGCTCTGTGTTAGGGACTCCACCCTTCTGCAGAAATCCACGTTTCTTGGCAAAAAAGGATAAAAACTCCAACGAGTTTCTGAAGTCTGGAACATTGTACTGAAGCATTACCTGAAACACAAAGTCCAGGATTAACTATTAGTAGGCTCAGCAGACCTAGGGCTTGATCTCAAACTTGGCAGTAAACATTTCCTCACACCAGTGATCTTAGTTTCACCTGTTGCTTGTTGCACTGTTTGAGCAGGGTCCTGACGGCCTCTAGAACAGTCTCCTGCTTGTCCTCCACCTGAAGACTCCTCAGCGCCATGGCAGCTTTTGGGTTAGACTGGGCCGCCACTACCCCTGGGCTGTCAATCATCTTCACATTTTTTGAGATGTGGACATCTTGGAAGCACCTGCAAGAGTCAGATGGTAAGCTACAAGTGGCATTTGTGCAAATTCAGGTGAACAGACATGACCATGGGTTTTTGACTGTTCTGCACTAATTGGTAAGACCTCGATGAGGTGTATGAAGCTCAGTGTTGGATTGAATATAGACTCCATTGTTTTGTCAGATCTTCAACTTCATCATGCTTCATACAATTCCTCACCATCTGCGAATAGAATGGACTCCATCACTATTATGAATGGTTCAGCTTCACTCACCTGGTGATCCCTCTCTGGACTCCTGCATTACAGGCCCTCATCCCTTTCAGGCTGTTGATCAGACTGCTCTTCCCCACGTTGGGGAACCCTGAGAGGACAGCGGAGGGCATTAGTGGTTCAAGTAAAAGACAACGTGCATTTATACTGTTCAGGATAAACCCGTAAAGATGAATAATCTTGTTGTCATATAACAGATAAGACAGGCTAATGTGTGCATACAGTACGATAATTGGATAAAATAAACTGAACGAACACAGGACAGATCAGACGAAATATGACATAGGGTACACAACAGGACACTGCGATCGCTATGGATGAGATCAGCGTTGTAGTAGTCGTCACAGACATCAGTAGTTCACACAAATCATCATAATTTCGTAAGCACAACACTTTAATACCACCACTTGAGAGCCATAGTAATTACGAGAGGAGTTTATGTCTAAATAATGGCGAGGGGAGTAGCTTCCTTACCGACTAAGCCCACTTTTACTGAGCCCTCTCTCCCTGTCCCATTTGCAAAGTCTCCCAGGAGCTGGAGAAGACAGCCGCTGCCATAACAGGCCACTCCTTTGGTCTGGTCTACTACTCCATTAAGAGTTGCAAACCTAGCCTTCTTCTCTTGCTGTTTAACAAAACATGTATAAGCATTTATGGTCCATATTCAAATATTATACACAGTAATGACCAATTTTCTACATTCTGCACGTGTGACCAACCCGGTAATCAATATGGATTTTAAGTAGTCAGTGAAATTAATTTAATTAAAAACTTAGGCACTGCATGTACATAGTCCATACCACTGTTTTATCCTGTAGTTGTGTGGACGCCT
This sequence comes from Salvelinus fontinalis, assembly GCF_029448725.1. Classification (NCBI taxonomy): domain Eukaryota; kingdom Metazoa; phylum Chordata; class Actinopteri; order Salmoniformes; family Salmonidae; genus Salvelinus; species Salvelinus fontinalis. The sequence continues at coordinate 46,465,380 of NC_074667.1, read as the reverse complement.
TGAACGCCACAGCTGGGAACTCAAGCTGAAGACACTGCAGCCACTTCTCCACATTCTCTTTAGGGACAAGATCTGCAGGATTTGGAAAATTAATTTTATGGTTAAGTTGAATTACCGTTTGAATAAAGATAACACTACATCTACATATAGTTGACATTAAAGACTTATCCCTAAGATAATTACCTATTTTGTTCAACAGGAATAGTAGCTTCTTGTTTCCACTCCTCTTCAGTACAGCTTCCTCTAGCTGTGGACACCTGCATCCAAGGGGATCTCTTGCGTCTAGGACTTCAATTATAACGTCAGAGGCATCGATCACCTGGAGAAAATATAGACTGAATATTAATCCATGGGGACACTCAGGTAGGGCATGTCTTTATTAAAGCTTTTGTTTTGCACAGCAACTCTGCCAGACAAGGGCTATACATTCCTTGCCTGGGCACCTAATACCAATTGAGACATGTAGATTTAATAATCTTAGCTACCTTGTTTAATTCTGAACAAAAGTGCTTCTTTGAATTCCTTGGGTCACTTTGTTGGACCATCTGTTTGACAAGGTCCTCCTGTGACGGTAACTCCTACGGAGTTAAAATGTGGAGTTAAAATACTGTCAAGCTACATGAGTGCATGATTTTTGATCCCCTTCACATTTTCCTATACCTTTCTGGCTTTCTTCACTTTGGTGTCTCCATCACTACTGGCAGCGTTTTCCTTCTTCCTCTTCTGAGCCCGTTGTTGTTGCTTGGCAAGCTTTTTTTCCTCCTTTTCATCTTCAAGCTGGGTTGGAAAGAGATGAGTACACGTTTATCTAGGCCTAATTGTTTTCCACCTAAAATATGAGAGAGGACCACAAAACAGTTCATGAACTCACCTTTAACCTCCTCTGTTCTGCTTCCCTCAGAATATCCTCTTTGAATGGTGCTTTGTTGGGAACTCCAATATCCCTTTTCACTTTTTTGCCTACTCCTTTCTTCTTTGCATCTTTTTTTAGTTTTCTGTTGTGTTCCCGGACCTAAAATCAAATGACATAAATCATGACAAGACTTCAATTGCGCATATAGTATATTTATAATTAACAGTACATAGCTTATTAGAACAATATACTGAGCTAGTCAGCATACCTGATTCAACTATTCATCATGCCCCTGAATAAGTGAATTAGGTGAGCTAGTTCAGGGCTACAACACAATTGTGAAACGTATAGAGGTCCCCGCAGGAGAGGTTTTAAACCCACCGAGCTAGCTAACTTAGTTAGCTACTTAATGTCAGCAACTGCTACCGTTAGGAGTAGCCTAAATATAATTAAGTATTGACAGTAAATAATACAATTCACAATACCTTTTTCTGTATTTTGTAACGTTTGGAGCAAGACACACGTTTACTTGCTTTCTTTAAGCCTGGAAAAACATGAAACACGCATGAAAGTCTCGGGCTAGCTTGCTAGCAAGCTAATGCTAGCCAGCATGGGTCATTAGTTAAGTGTTAGCAGTCTAACTGGCAATGTACACATATATATTCAACTGAAGACAATATTATTTGTGATTAATAAAGAAAAACGACTATAAAAGCCAAATGTAAAGACTTCAGCTACACATACCTGGGCGCTTCATTGCAGGACTGTGGTTCTGGCACTGTGACTAAAATTCTGCTGCACGTGGAACCACCAGCTAGCCTTTACGTTTCCGCTTCCGGTTTGGTCATCTTTGCTCATCTGCAGCTGTGCCCAGCAGATGGCGCCAAAGCAGTATTTGACTCACTTTGACTTCATTCAGGTGGGTGCCACTACCACATCTATTTCATAGGATTTAAGTTCCATCAGTGCAGTACAATTAATAACCATTGCAATAAACGCAAGAAGTCATACTTTACTAAAACGCGATCTCTCTCTTCAGGCCTGCTCACTTGTGAGCACTTGTGGGCACTTCAGATCCCCAGCTGCATGGGTGGCCCCAGAGTTGACACACTGTGCTTACTCTACCCTAACTTCACACTCCCTGTGACTATACCCTCCTGCACACTCTCTCGCATCTTGGGATCTCTCTCCTACACACTGCTGCAACATGTCTGAATCCTTCGCAACTAAAGCACCGCAACAGGTTCGGAACAAAGGCCTTCACAGAATAGCTGATGTAACCCAACCTGAAACTGTATCAAAGTTCAACAATATAGACAGGGTACACTATTTCCACCGTGTCTACATCTCACCAAACGGCGGGCGTCACAAACACCAGAAGTATTATTTCTCATCTGATCCACCTCTACACTCAACGTCACCCCATTTATTACTCCAGAGACTGTCCGTAAAGTAAAGAATCCCACAAAAGCTTTGGGACCTTTAGTCTTCCGATATAGAGGTCCCGAAAAGTCGGATCCGCAGCCACTCCATATTGAAATTTCATGCAGTCTGACTGTGCTGTAAAATGGCTATACAAATCGGATTGGTCAGATTTTTGCAACTCATTTACCAATTACATCATGCTTTGTGTTATATTAGCATTGTGATTGGTTCCAAACCCATAGGAGGCCATTTTTAAATTGCTTTCTCTTTCTGTAAATCCCCCAGGGCCGAAGTAGTCTGGTTTTCAACCAAGAAGCATTTTTATCAAGTTCCACTCTCCCCCGATAGTTTCTGAAATTCCTTTTCACTTTAGTCCACAGATCTTGGCCTATCGGTGCTGGTGAGCAATCTGTATTATGTAGCCTATATTTTATGAAATTATGTAGAATTGGCATGCATTATTCCCCGAAAATTATCAATTATTTTCTTGTATCAAGGGAAGCAATATACAGTCGTGGCCAAAAGTTTTGAGAATGACACAAATATTAATTTTCATAGTCTGCTGGCTCAGTTTGTATGATGGCAATATGCATATACTCCAGAATGTTATGAAGAGTGATCAGATGAATTGAAATTAATTGCAAAGTCCCTCTTTGCCATGCAAATGAACTGAATCCCCAAAAAACATTTCAACTGCATTTTATCCCTGCCACAAAGGACCAGCTGACATCATGTCAGTGATTCTCTTGTTAACACAGATGTGAGTGTTGACGAGGACAAGGCTGGAGATCCTTCTGTCATGCTGATTGAGTTCGAATAACAGACTGGAAGCTTCAAAAAGAGGGTTGTGCTTGGAATCATTGTTCTTCCTCTGTCAATCATGGTTAACTGCAAGAAAACACGTGTCGTCATCATTGCTTTGCACAAAAAGGGCTTCACAGGCAAGGATATTGCTGCCAGTAAGATTGCACCTAAATCAACCATTTATCGGATCATCAAGAACTTCAAGGAGAGTGGTTCAATTGTTGTGAAGAAGGCTTCAGGGCGCCCAAGAAAGTCCAGCAAGCGCCAGGACCGTCTCCTAAAGTTGATTCAGCTCCGAGATCGGGGCACCACCAGTACAGAGCTTGCTCAGGTATGGCAGCAGGCAGGTGTGAGTCCAACTGCACGCACAGTGAGGCAAAGACATTTGGAGGATGGCCTGGTGTCAAGAAGGGCAGCAAAGAAGCCACTTCTCTCCAGGAAAAACATCAGGGACAGACTGATATTCTGCAAAAGGTATAGGGATTGGACTGCTGAGGACTGGGGTAAAGTAATTTTCTCTGATGAATCCACTTTACGATTGTTTGGGGCATCCGGAAAAAAGCTTGTCCAGAGAAGACGAGGTGAGCGTTACCATCAGTCCTGTGTCATGCCAACAGTAAAGCATCCTGAGACCATTCATGTGTGGGGTTGCTTCTCAGCCAAGGGAGTGGGCTCACTCACAATTTTGCCTAAGAACACAGCCATGAATAAAGAATGGTACCAACACATCCTCCGAGAGCAACTTCTCTCAACCATCCAGGAACAGTTTGGTGACGAACAATGCCTTTTCCAGCATGATGGAGCACCTTGCCATAAGGCAAAAGTGATAACTAATTGGCTCGGGGAACAAAACATCGATATTTTGGGTCCATGGCCAGGAAACTCGCCAGACCTTAATCCCATTGAGAACTTGTGATCAATCCTCAAGAGGCGGGTGGACAAACAGAAACCCACAAATTCTGACAAACTCCAAGCATTGATTATGCAAGAATGGGCTGCCATCAGTCAGGATGTGGCCCAGAAGTTAATTGACAGCATGCCAGGGCGGATTGCAGAGGTCTTCAAGAAAAAGGGTCAACACTGCAAATATTGACTCTTTGCATCAACTTCATGTAATTGTCAATAAAAGCCTTTGACACTTATGAAATGCTTGTAATTATACTTCAGTATTCCATAGTAACATCTGACAAAAATATCTAAAGATACTGAAGCAGCAAACTTTGTGAAAATTCATATTTGTGTCATTCTCAAAACTTTTGGCCACGACTGTACTGTACATAGAACAGCAGCAGTTTTTCTTTAAGTATTACTCATGGTGGGACGTCCTTGACTGTCAATCTAATGGACACAGGGACCCATTAAGGAGCCATGATGCATTCTCTTCATAATGTCATAGGGATTGGAACATCACTGTACTGAAATGGACATCATTTTAATTAACATTTACATATGTCGAGCATGTGCTGTTTGTTGTCTGTGTGTCATCTGGAATCTAATGGGTTCTTTATGATTATTCAATTGTGCCATGAAGTGGAGCACTGCCCGAAGGGGATGAAGTGGAGTGGGGAAGAATGTTTGTGACTGAAGCTCTATGGGCTGGTTTCCCAGACACAAATAGATTAAGCCTAGAACTGGACTAAAAAGTGATTTCAATGGAGAATTTCCTTTTTAATTCAGGACTAGGCCTAATCTTGGTCTGGGAAACTGGGAAACTGGTCCTAAAAGATAGGGGCCCAACCATAAGTCTATGGGCCCAACAGTATGACAGAGTTGCCCTTGATGTACAAAGGTATCAAAGCTGAACACAAAGAAAGGACTTCTTAAAATCAAAAAGGATTGCAAGTGCGATTGAAAATGACTACTGAAGAATACCAGGACTCAAAAAGACACTGAAATCTTTTAATATCTTCCAATTGTTCATGGCTATTATGAATCCAGATATGGATTATAGTGAGAAAGCACAGCCATCCCTTGATGTTGCTATTACTATCCGTTAGTTCACACTCTCCTCTTCGATATTCTTGTCATGCCATTGGACACATTTCTTTGCAGAATATTAAAGCTCAGTACATGCAGGGGAAGCACTCTGTTAGATATCCTCTCCAGACTCAGACCCTTATCCCCCTCTTCTCTTCAAGTCATGAACAAAAAGGGTGTGAATGAGAAAGAATGAAGACTCTGGATCACTACTTATACAAGAAGACTAATGACTTCAGGTTAGTGAATGACTCCTCCCACCCAGCTTTGCCTACTAATGTTGACACAGTGTTAGTCAAGTCCCCCCTGTGTCTGTGATGGATCTTCTCCCTCCAATATGTAGTCAATACCATCCTCACAGTTTTACACTCGGTCTGAATCAAATTGTCCATTACCATTATATACATGTACATACTACCTCAATCAGCCTGACTAACCGGTGTCTGTATGTAGCCTCGCTACTTTTATAGCCTCGCTACTGTTATTTTTCACTGTATTTTTTCTGTTGTTTTTATTTCTTTACTCTACCTGTTGTTCACCTAATACCTTTTTTGCACTATTGGTTTGAGCCTGTAAGTAAGCATTTCACTGTAAGGTCTACCTACACCTGTTGTATTCGGTGCCCGTGACAAATAAACTTTGATTTGAGTTGATTTCACCAAGAAGACTGGCATGTTATAGAGACTGAGAGTGTTCTAGGGACTTCATTCATGAAGGAGGTAGTCAGAGGGAATGATTGATAATAGTATTAATTATGGGGAGAAGTCTGTCTACCAGTGCCAGGCATGGGTGGCCAAAGCCTTGGTAGAGTTACCCTCCAACCCCCCCCCACAACCCTCTCCCTGCCTCTCTCCCTCCTTCTCAAGCCCTCCCTCAACATCCCTGCTGCTAGCAACAGTACTCTGTAATTTAATCCATTTAGGCATGGCTCGGGATCAATATCCTATATTTCCTGGGCCTTGGGGATGGCCTCTTGATTTGCCGTTCTCTCACGGTGGCAGGATTAGCAGCCAATGAGCTGGCGGCATCTGTCTTCTCTGAGCCAGCAGGGCTACACAGATGTTGCATACCAGAGCATGAGAGGAGAACACAGAGCTTACATCAGACGCTCATGCACTCTGTGTTGTGTGACCTCTCATGTGTGTTACTGGATTAAACAAACATGGGCGTGCCGTGAAGTAGTCTGGAGTTGGTTTAAAAGGGGTTTATAATCACATGTTTGAATGCCACATACTAGCACCCTCATTCCTTCAGAATCAGAATGCTTAAACAGTGTCTGATCACCAAATGGGAAACGATCAATGCCACCCAATTAAAAAACAAATTCTCATAAATTTTTATTTCAAAAGCCCATTGAGACATATAGTCTATTTTGCAAGGGAAACCTGCCCAAGAACGCAACAGCAATCAATATAACATTAGGAATGTGAAACCATACAATCAGCAAAACAACATGATCCGACCTACAGGAAACATTTATATTCCTCTTGAACAGTGTTTTGCACCAGAGTGGCAAGTGCAACATTATAAGGAACAGTGATTCTCCTACACCTGCTCCTCTGCCTTGTGCATCTCCATGTATTATAGATGTGTGCTCATTAAACATTCTAAGTCAACATTTGCATGAAAAGTATTTTCTACTTCACAGCTCTGTGACAAGTCAAAGGGACAGATAAACAGTTTACAGTATTTAACTAATGTATCTCTCCAAAGAGGTAGGTATAAGTGGGTTGTGCCTGATAGGTCAGCTTTAAGATTATCTAACCATTGTTGTGGTTGGTGTGGATGTGGAGGGGATTTTTTTGCCGATATATTATGTTGGTATAAACACAGTAAAAAATAATTTGTTGTTATGATGATGATTTATGCTTTGGAGTTTTTGCATTGAATCTGTAATCCTTAACAGTATAGTGTGTGAGGATTTTTGATTGCTATAAACAGCCAAAGGGCATCTGAAAGGAAAACGTATTGTAGAGTAATTGACTTCTCATACAAGTGTAAGTGCTTTGTAAGTGTTTTGCTGTCCCCAATTCAAAATTGTCAGTGTAATTTTGGAACAATGTAACTGAATTATATTTTCATATAAACTCATGTCATATGGAGGGACCTGAATTTTTTATAAACGTCCTTTCACATCGTGCGATATGTTTTTAGCACTCTCTGTATACAAGTGGCTATGACAAGTTCCATCCTGTAAGTGAATCCCTGCCTTGCAAATTGTCCAGCCTGTGCCATCACGCAGATACTTCCTTTTCACTCGTTAAATTCCTACCAGCAAGTCCAATTTAGGAAATGGCAGTTTTCAAGTTCTCACCCCTGTCCTCCCTCTCCCGTGTTCTCTACCCCATCTATTTGAACCATTCTTTCTTTTTGAACTTGGCCTGTATTTAAAAACTTTTTATGACTTCACATTTGGGTTTTCCTCAGTGGAAACGCATTGAAATGGCCACAACGACAAGCACACAATCCAATTGACGTCCACACATGCACCGTTATATAGCCTAGCCCACAGTTCCTGGGACTGGGGGGTGGCAGGTAGCCTAGTGGTTAGAATGTTGCACTAGCAACCAGAAGGTTGCAAGATCAAATCCCTGAGCTGAAAACGTAAAAATCTGTCGTTCTGCCCCTGAACAAGGCAGTTAACCCACTGTTCCTAGGAGGAAACACCGTTCATCTGGCGACCGGGGTCAGCCCGCAGGCACCCGGCCCACCACAAGGAGTCGCTAGAGCGCGATTAGCCAAGTAAAGTTCTACCGGCCAAACCCTCCCCTAACTTGGACGACGCTTGGCCAATTGTGCGCCGTCCTATGGGACTCCCAGCCACAGCTGATTGTGGCACAGCCCGGAAACGAACCCGGGTCTGTAGTAACGCCTCTAGCACTGCAATGCAGTGCCTTAAACCGCTGCCCCACTCAGGAGGACTTCACATCATCTCTTGATGGTACAGTTTTCATTATGATGGTTGTCAGTGGTTAAGAAATTACAACCCTCTGTCATATTACCATTGACCAGATCAAAAGAAAAGAAAAACACACTATTGTTGACACAATTATTGCCTGAGTTTCCCTGTCCATTAGATGACTGATTCTTATTCTAAGTCAAGCGACATTTATCATCTGTTCTCTTCTGTCAATCAATACCCATCTGGAGGGAAATTGAAAACTCATCATCTGTAACTATCTCCCTCTGAACATAGGAATAATGGTGTTTAATACCAGCGATTTGCTCATCGAAATGTGTGAAACTACTTTTATAGAGCTCTGCAAGAGAGAGGATGTCACACCAATGTCTGTATCATTTCATTGATTTCCTTCCTTCCTTTTGACAGAAGCTTTGAGACAGATATTGATGAGGAGCCTTGGACAGACAGGTCCTTTATGAATGAGCACTCCTGCCCAAACCTAAATTGTTCAGTAATAGTTTTTATAAAAGAGCTATCTAATCAATGATGATTATGGATTATAATATATAATTGATACATAAATGCCTGGACTATTTTCATTTTGGTGAATGTCTTATACAATGGGTTGAAGTTATGTATAGAAACCCCATATGTAAAATAGTAAATAATCTACTTATCAGAAAGTATTGAACTGTCAAGAGGAGTTAAACAAGGTTGTCCACTGTCTCCATATATATATTTGTTATGGCCATCGGAAAATAGCTATTAAAATCCGATCTAACAATAATATCAAGGGGTTAGAAATCCAGTGCTTAAAAACAAAAGTGTCAATGTATGCCAATGATTCTAGTTCTCTCTTAAATCCACAATCTGGACCCCTGCACAATCTCATTGAAGACCTAGATCACCTCTAGGCTCTCTGGACTATGATAAGTGTATTGTATTACATATGGGATCGTTAAAATACACACCATTTACATTACCCTGTAGTTTACCAATAAAATGATCTGATGATGAAGTATGCATACCTGGTATTCATATCCCTAAAGAAATAAATGAACTCACAACAATACATTTGAATACAAAGTTAGCAAAAATAGAAAAAGATCTTGCAACCATGGAGAGGTACAAACCTGTCTATTTATGATACAATTACACTCATTAATTATTTCGTCATATCACCGTTTACATATTTCCTTAAGTTGCTACCTACTTCAGAAAACGTGTTTTTATAATTATATGAGCAAAAAATGTTTCACTTTATTTGGAACGGTAAGCCAGACAAAATTAAACTTGCTAATTTACATAATTAATACAAGTTTGAGGATCAAAAGCATAAAACCTCTCACTAAAAGCTTCAGTCATACAAAAGTTGAACTTAAACCCAAACTGATTCTTCAGTGGATTAGTAAGAAGCTTTTAGTGAGAGGTTTAATGCTTTTGCCCCTCAAACTTTTCCTTTATCAAGATTACAACCTCTCATTGTTGTTAATTGAAAATTAAACCTTGTTCAAAGTATTGCCTTTTCTAAAACAAGCAATGCAAAGCTGGTTAGAATTAAAATTTCATCCTCCTGAAAAACCAGATCAAATATTACAACAAATACAGTGCATTCGGAAAGTATTCAGACCCCTTGATTTTTTCCTCATTTTGTTACGTGACATCCTTATTCTAAAATGGATTAAATATTTTCCCTCATCAATCTACACACATTACCCCATAATGACAAAGCAAAATCTTTTACATTTTTTGCAAATGTATATAAAAAAAAGAAGGAAATATCACATTTACATAAGTATTCAGAACATTTACTCAGTACTTTGTTGAAGGACCTTTGGCAGTGATAACAGCCTCAAGTCTTCTTGGGCATGACGCTACAAGCTTGACACACCTGTATTTGGGGAGTTTCTCCCATTCTTCTCTGCAGATCATCTCAAGCTCTGTCAGCTTGCATTGGGAGCGTCGCTGCACAGCTATTTTCAGGTCACTCCAGACATGTTTGATCGGGGTTCAAGTCTGGGCTCTGGCTGGGCCACTCAAGGACCTTCAGAGACTTGTCATGTAGCATCTACTGCGTTGTCTTGGATGTGTGCTTAGAGTCGTTGTCCTTTTGGAAGGTGAACCTTCGCCCCAGTCTGAGGTCCTCAGCACTCTGGAGCGGGTTTTCATCAAGGATCACTCTTTACTTTGCTTAGTTGATCTTTCCCCCGATCCTGACTAGTCTCCCAGTCCCTGCTGCTGAAAAACATCCCCACAGCATGATGCTGCCACCACCATGCTTCACCGTAGGGATGGTGCCAGGTTTCCTCTAGACGTGACACTTGGCATTCAGAACAAAACGTTCAATCTTGGTTTCATCAGACCAGAGAATCTTGTTTCTTATGGTCTGAGAGTTCTTTAGGTGTCTTTTGGCAAACTCCAAGCAGGCTGTCATGTTCCTTTTACTGAGTAGTGGCTTCTGTCTGGCCACTCTACCATAAAGGCCTGATTGGTGGAGTACTGCAGAGGTGGTTGTCCTTCTGTAAGGTTCTCCCATCTCCACAGAGGATCTCTGGAGCTCTGTCCGACCATCTTGTTCTTGGTCACCTCCCTGACCAAGGCCCTTCTAGCCCAATTGCTCAGTTTGGCCGGGCGGACAGCTCTAGGAAGAGTCTTGGTGGTTTCAAACCTCTTCCATTTAGGAATAATGGAGGCCACTGTGTTCTTTGGGACCTTCAATGCTGTAGAAATGTTTTGGTACCTTTCCCCAGATCTGTGCCTTGACACAATCTTGTCTCGGAGCTCTACGGACAAGTACTTTCACCTCATGGCTTGGTTTTTGCTCTGACATGCACTGTCAATGGTGACACCTTATATGGACAGGTGTGTGCCTTCACAAATCATCTCCAATCAGTTGAATTTACCACAGGTGGAGTCCAATCAAGTTGTAGAAATATCTCAAAGATAATCAATGGAAACAGGATGCACCTGAGCTCAATTTAGAGTCTCATAGCAATTGGTCTGAATACTTACACTACCGTTCAAGTGTTTGGGGTCACTTAGAAATGTCCTTGTTTTTGAAAGAAAAGCACATTTTTTTGTCCATTAAAATGATATCGAATTGATCAAAAATACAGTTTAGACATTGTAATGTTGTAAATGACTATTGTAGCTGGAAAAGGCAGATTTTTGATGAAATACCTACATTGGCGAACAGAGGCCCATTATTAGCAACCATCATTCCTGTGTTCCAATGACACGTTGTGTTAGCTAATCCAAGTTTATCATTTTAAAAGGCTAATTGATCTTTAGAAAACCCATTTGCAATTATGTTAGCACAGCTGAAAACTGTTGTCCTGATTAAAGAAGCAATAAAACTGGCCTTCTTTAGACTAGTTGCATATCTGGAGCGTCAGCATTTGTTGGTTCGATTACAGGCTCAAAATGGCCAGAAACAACGTATTTTCTTCTGAAACTCGTCAGTCTATTCTTGTTCTGAGATATGAAGGTTATTCCATGCAAGAAATTGCCAAAAAACTGAAGATCTCGTACACCGCTGTGTACTACTCCTTTCAAAGAACAGTGCAAACTGTCTCTAACCAAAATAGAAAGAGGAGTGGGCCCTGGTGCACAACTTAGGAAGAGGACAAGTACATTCGAGTGTCTAGTTTGTGAAACAAACGCCTCACAGTTCCTCAACTGCCAGCTTCATTAAATAGTACCCGCAAAACATCAGTCTCAACGTCAACAGTGAAGAGGTGACTCCGGGATGCTGGCCCTCTAGGCAGAGTTGCAAAGAAAAAGCCACATCTCAGACTGGCCAATAAAAATAAAAGATTAAGACGGGCTAAAGAACATTGACACTGGACAGAGGCCTGCTGGAGGTCATTTTGCAGGGCTCTGGCAGTGCACCTCCTTGCACTAAGGCGGAGGTAGCGGTCCTGCTGCTGGGTTGTTGCCCTCCTACGGCCTCCTCCACGTCTCCTGATGTACTGGCCTGTCTCCTGGTAGCGCCTCCATGCTCTGGACACTACGCTGACAGACACAGTAAACCTTTTTGCCACAGCTCGCATTGATGTGCCATCCTGGATGAACTGCACTACCTGAGCCACTTATGTGGGTTGTAGACTCCGTCTCATGCTACCACTAGAGTGAGAGCACCGCCAGCATTCAAAAGTGACCAAAACATCAGCCAGGAAGCATAGGAACTGAGAAGTGGTCTGTGGTCACCACCTGCAGAATCACTCCTTTTTTGGGGGTGTCTTGCTAATTGCCTATAATTTCCACCTTTTGTCTATTCCATTTGCACAACAGCATGTGAAATTTATTGTCAATCAGTGTTGCTTCCTAAGTGGACAGTTTGATTTCACAAAAGTGTGATTGACTTGGAGTTACATTGTGTTGTTTAAGTGTTCCCTTTATTTTTTTGAGCAGTGTATATATTTTGTATATATTTTGTATATTTTTAATCTCAATTTCCATCTACGGACTGAACATATTGGGCGGCAGGTAGCCTAGTGGTTAGAGTGTTGGACTGGTAACTGAAAGGTTGCAAGATTGAATCCCCGAGCTGACAAGGTAAAAATCTGTCGTTCTGCCCCTGAACAAGGCAGTTAACCCTCTGTTCCTAGGCCGTCATTGAAAATAAGAATTTGTTCTTAAAACTTCTTCTTAATAGGGGGCGCCATTTCCACTTTGGGAAAAAATAGTGCCCAAATTAAACAGCCTCGTACTCTGTTCTAGATCATATGATATGCATATTATTATTACTATTGGATAGAAAACACTCTGACAAACTGCTCCTATTCAATTGCCTTGTATTTATGGATATGTATGCACTTCATACGCCTTCCACTAGATGTCAACAGGCAGTAGAACGTTGAATGAGGTGTCTAGCCTGATGTGGGACCGAATGAGAGCTTTTGGAGTGACAGGTCAGCCATATTGGCAGTATTTTGCTGCGCACCTGGGAGCACCACATAATTTTCTGCAATGCGTTAGGTAGACACGAAGAAATGCTCCGTCTGGGACGTTATTGGATACATATGAGAAAAACATCCTAAAGATGGATTTTCAACTGAGTTTGACCAGTTTATTCGACTTTTATTATGACTTTTGGAATTTTTCGTTCCATGCGCCAAACTTTCATGGACACTTGAGCACCATTATGCTAGCCAAAGTTGCTAATTCGACAGAAGAAATGGACATTCTAAAACAAAACAACGATTTATTGTGGAACTAGGACTCCTGGCACTGCATTCTGATGAAAGTTCATCAAAGGTAAGAGTATTTTTGTTGAATATGTTGACTCCAACATGGCGGAGAATGGCTGAGCGCTGTCTCAGATTATTGTATGCTGTGCTTTTTACTAAAGTATTTTTTTTTTTAAATCTAACACAGCGGTTGCATTAAGAACCAGTGTATCTTTAATTATATGTCCAACATGTATTTTTCAGCAAAGTTTATGATGAGTTTTTCTGTTAGATTACGTGACTCTCCAAAATTTCTCCGGACAATTTGGAGCATTTTTGCGCCATGTTCACAATGTAAAACCAGGATTTGTAGCTATAAATATACACATTTTCGAACAAAACATAAATGTATTGTATAACATGATGTTGTAAGACTGTCATTGGATGAAGTTGTTCAAAGGTTAGTGATTATTTTTATCTCTATTTGTGGATTTTGTGAAAGCTATCTTTGCGGTGAAAAAATGGCATTGTGTTTTGGGCTATTGTGGTGAGCTAACATAAATATATGTTGTGTTTACGCTGTAAAACATTTAAAAAATCGGGCATTTTGGATGGATTCACAAGATGTTTATCTTTCATTTGCTGTACAACATGTATTTTTCATAAATGGTTTATGATGAGTATTTATGTATTTCACGTTGCTCTCTGTAATTATTCTGGCTGTTTTGGTGCCATTTATGATCATGGCACCAATGTAAAACCAGGATTTGTAGCTATAAATTTGCAAATTTTCAAACAAAACATAAATGTATTGTATAACATGATGTTATAAGACTGTCATCTGATGAAGTTGTTCAAAGGTTAGTGATTAATTTTATCTCTATTTGTGGGTTTTGTGAAAGCTATCTTTGGGGTGAAAAAATGGCGTTGTGTGTTGCGCTATTGTGGTGAGCTAACATAAATATATGTTGTGTTTTCGCTGTAAAACATTTTAAAAATCAGACATGTTGGCTCGATTCACAATATGTTTATCTTTCATTTGCTGTATTAGACTTGTGATTTCATGAAATTATATTATATGATATTCCCTGTGGCGCTAGGCTAGGCTATGCTAGTCAGCGTTTCTGATGAGGAGGATCCCGGATCCGGGAGGGTGATTCAGTAGAGGTTTTCACCCAATGTGGTATGGATCTGATATTTTTTATACTTTAGAACCAGAACCCCCATCAGAAGCTAGCCAGCTAACTAGCTACTAGCTAGTAGTCAGCTAGCCACTGCTAGTGGTCAACGCCATTAACTCGGACATCAGCCAGCCTCAGCCAGGTCAATTTCTGCTAGTCTGCACAGCGCGATATCAACCCAGAGCATATCGGACTGCTTTTCTCTACCACATCTCTGTATTCCTATCGCAAGAATTTAACCTTTACACCGGATCATCGCAGCTAGCTAGCTGCTATCCGAGTGGCTACTCCTGGCTAACGTCTCTAGACTCGAGCTAGGCCCATCTCCCGGCTAGCCGAAGAGATCCATCAGACAATTCCAGGGCTTAAATACCTCTTTTGCCAATTGGCCTGGACCCTTTGCTGCTGACACGGAGCCTCGCTGATTCATCACGACTGGTCTGCCGACGTAACCTTCCGAGGGGGTTTCAACAGGCTCATCCATTGCGACGTCCCCCTGAGGCCCATCTGCTATCCTGCTAGCCCCGGCATGCTAGCTGTCTCCAGCTCGCCTAGCTACTCACTGGACCCTATGATCACTCGACTACACATGCCTCTCCATAATGTCAATGTGCCATGTCTACTGCTATTTTGGTTACTGATTTTTGTCTTATTTCACTGTAGAGCCTCCTCCCTGCTCAATATGCCTTAGCTAGCCCTTTTGTTCCACCCCACACACATGCTGTGACCTCACCTTGCTTAAATGGTGCCTCTAGAGACAAAACCTCTCTCATCGTCACTCAATGCCTAGGTTTACCTCCACTGTACTCACATCCTACCATACCCTTGTCTGTACATTATGCCTTGAATCTATTCTTCCGCACCCAGAAATGTGCTCCTTTTACTCTCTGTTCCGAACACACTAGACAACCAGTTCTTAGAGCCTTTAGCCGTACCCTTATCCTACTCCTCCTTTGTTCCTCTGGTGATGTAGAGGTTAACCCAGGCCCTGCAGCCCCCAGCATCATTCCCATTTGTTGACTTCTGTAACCGTAAAAGCCTTGGTTCCATGCATGTTAACATTAGAAGCCGCCTCTCTCAGTTTGTTTTATTCACTGCTTTGGCACACTCGGCCAACCCGGATGTCCTAGCCGTGTCTGAATCCTGGCATAGGAAGGCCACCAAAAATACTGACATTTCCATCCCCAACTACAACATTGTCCGACAAGATAGAACTGCCAAAGGGGGCAGAGTTGCAATCTACTGCAGAGATAGCCTGCAGAGTTCTGTCATACTATCCAGGTCTGTGCCCAAACAATTCGAGTTTATACCTTTAAAAATCCACCTTTCCAGAAACAAGTCTCTCACCGTTGCCGCTTGTTATAGACCCCCTTCAACCCCCAGCTGTGCCCTGGACACTATATATGAATTGATCTCCCCCCATCTATCTTCAGAGTTCGTACTTTTAGGTGATCTAAACTGGGACATGCTTAACACCCCGGCCGTCCTACAATCTAAGCTGGATGCCCTCAATCTCACACAAATGATCAAGGAACCTACCAGGTACAACCCCAAATCCGTAACCATGGGCACCCTCTTAGATATCATCCTGACCAACTTGCCCTCTAAATACACCTTTGCTGTCTTCAATCAGGATCTCAGCGATCACTGCCTCATTGACTGCTGCGTAACGACCACCCCTCATCACTGTCAAACGCTCCCTTAAACACTTCAGCAAGCAGACCTTTCTAATCGATCTGGCCCGCGTATCCTGAAAGGATATTGACCTCATCCCGTCAATAGCGGATGCCTGGTTGCTCTTCAAAAGTGCTTTCCTCACCATCTTAAATAAGCATGCCCCATTCAAAAAATGTAGAACTAAGAACAGATATAGCCCTTGTTTCACCCTAGACTTGACTGCCCTTGACGAGCACAAAAACATCCTGTGGCATTCTGCATTAGCATCAAATAGCCCCCGCGTTATGCAACTTTTCAGGGAAGTCAGGAACCAATATCCTCAGTCAGTTAGGAAGCTAAGGCTAGCTTTCCAAACAGAAATTTGCTTCCTGTCGCACTAATTCCAAAAAAGTTTTGGGACACTGTAAGGAATAAGAGCTCCTCCTCCCAGCTGCCCACTGCACTGAGGATAGGAAACACTGTCACCACCGATAAACCAACGATAATCGATAATTTCAATAAGCATTTTTCTATGGCTGGCCATGCTTTCCCCCTGGCTACCCCTACCCCGGCCAACATCTCAGCACCACCTGCAGCAACTTGCCCCATATACTACCAACCACTGCGACCTGTATGCTCTCGTTGGCTGGCCCTAGCTTCATATTCGTCGCCACACCCACTGGCTCCAGGCCATCTATAAGTCTTTGCTAGGTAAAGCCCCGCCTTATCTCCGCTCACTGGTCACCATAGCAGCACCCACCCGTAGCACAAGCTCCAGCAGGTATATTTCACTGGTTACCCCGAAAGCCAATTCCTCTTTTGGCCGCCTTTCCTTCCAGTTCTCTGCTGCCAATGACTGGAACGAATTGCAAAAATCACTGAAGCTGGAGTCTTATATTTCCCTCTCTACCTTTAAGCATCATCTGTCAGAGCAGCTTACTGATCACTGTATCTGTACACAGCCAATCTGTACATAGCGCACCCAACTACCTCATCCCCATATTATTACTTACCCTCTTGCTCTTTTGCACCCCAGTATCTCTACTTGCACATCATCATCTGCACATCTATCACTCCAGTGTTAATGCTAAATTGTAATTATGTAGCCTCTATGGCCTATTTATTGCCTACCTCCCTACTCTTCTACATTTGCCAACACTGTACATAATTTTTTTCTATTGTGTTACTGTCACGCCCTGGCCTTAGTATTCTTTGTTTTCTTTATTATTTTAGTTAGGTCAGGGTGTGACATGGGGAATGTTTGTGTTTTGTTGGTTTTGGGTGTTTTATGGTAAAGGGGTTGTTGGGTATAGTATATGGGTTTGTGTGGAGTACATGTGTCTAGTGTTGTCTATGTATGTTTAGTTATCTAGGAGAGTCTATGGTTACCTGAATGAGTTCCCAATTAGAGACAGCTGATTTCGGTTGTCTCTGATTGGGAGCCTTATTTAGGGTAGCCATAGGCTCTCATTGGTTGTGAGTAATTGTCTATGTCAGAACGTTTGTAGCCTGTGTGTGTAAGTGCACAACGTTATTAGCTTCACGGTCGTTTGTTGTTTTGTTCGTTTTGTTAAAGTGTTTCGTGTTTATTTTTCGTCATCTTTTAAAATAAAGAAGATGGCTTATTTTCCTAAAGCTGCGTTTTGGTCCATCAATCCTCCACACGATCGTGACAGAATTACTCACCATTATAGGACCAAGCGGCATGGAAAGCGGCAACAGGACCCACCTACACAGGATTCGTGGACATGGGAGGAGATACTGGATGGTAAGGGGCCGTGGGCACAACCGGGAGAATATCGCCTTCCTCGTGAAGAGCTGGAGGCAGCTAAAGCCGAGAGGAGGCGATATGAGGAGGCAGCACGGAGACAAGGCTGGAAGCCCGTGAGTACAACCCAAAAATTTCTTGGGGGGGGCC
The DNA here is from genome assembly GCF_029448725.1 of Salvelinus fontinalis. Classification (NCBI taxonomy): domain Eukaryota; kingdom Metazoa; phylum Chordata; class Actinopteri; order Salmoniformes; family Salmonidae; genus Salvelinus; species Salvelinus fontinalis. Next base: position 46,447,493 of record NC_074667.1, on the reverse strand, counting down.
TTAAAGGGAGTGTGGCGAAGTCAGGTAGGAAACCTGCGCATACTCCCTGTACTTACCGTGGAGAGCGAGAGTACGGGCAGACACCGTGTTACGCAGTAGAGCGCACGGTGTCTCCTGTACGCGTGCATAGCCCGGTTCGGTACATTTCAGCTCCACGTATCGGCCGGGCTAGACTGAGCGTTGAGCCGTATGTCATGAAGCCGGCCCAACGCATCTGGTCACCAGTGCGTCTCCTCGGGCCGGCGTACATGGCACCAGCCTTACGCATGGTGTCCCCGGTTCGCCTACATAGGCCGGTGCGGGTTATTCCACCTCCCCGCACTGGTCAGGCGACGGGGAGGATACAACCAGGTAAGGTTGGGCAGGCTCGGCGTTCAAGGGAGCCAGTACGCCTGCACGGTCCGGTATTTCCGGCGCCACCTCCCCGCCCCAACCCAGTACCACCAGTGCCTCCTCCACGCACTAGCTATATGGTGCGTGTCTCCAGCCCTTTACCACCAGTGTCTAAACCACGCACCAAGCCTCCTGTGTGTCCCCAGAGTCCTGTGCGTCCTGTTGCTGCTCCCCGCACTAGCCCTGAGATGCGTGTCCCCAGCCCGGTGCCACCAGTCCCGGCACCACGCACCAGGCCTACAGTGCGCCTCAGCCGGCAGGAGTCTGCCGTCTGCACAGCGATGACTGAACTGCCCGTCTCCCCAGCGCCATCTGAGCCATCCGTCTCCCCAGCGCCATCTGAGCCATCCGTCTCCCCAGCGCCATCTGAGCCATCCGTCTGCAATGAGCCTGCAAAGCCGCCCGTCTGCCATGAGCCTGCAAAGCCGCCCGTCTGCCATGAGCCAACTGAGCCGCCAGCCAGACAGGAGCCGCTAGAGCCGCCAGCCAGACAGGAGCCGCTAGAGCCGTCCGTCAGACAGGATCTGCCAGAGCCGCCAACCAGACAGGATCTGCCAGAGCCGCCAACCAGACAGGATCTGCCAGAGCCGCCAACCAGACAGGAGCAGCCAGATCAGTCAGCCAGCCATGAGCAGCCAGATCCGTCAGCCAGCCATGAGCAGCCAGATCCGTCAGCCAGCCATGAGCAGCCAGATCCGTCAGCTAGCCATGAGCAGCCAGATCCGTCAGCTAGCCATGAGCAGCCAGATCCGTCAGCTAGCCATGAGCAGCCAGATCCGTCAGCTAGCCATGAGCAGCCAGATCCGTCAGCTAGCCATGAGCAGCCAGATCCGTCAGCTAGCCATGAGCAGCCAGATCCGTCAGCCAGCCATGAGCAGCCAGATCCGTCAGCCAGCCATGAGCAGCCAGATCCGTCAGCCAGCCATGAGCAGCCAGATCCGTCAGCCAGCCATGAGCAGCCAGATCCGTCAGCCAGCCATGAGCAGCCAGATCCGTCAGCCAGCCATGAGCAGCCAGATCCGTCAGCCAGCCATGAGCAGCCAGATCCGTCAGCCAGCCATGAGCAGCCAGATCTGTCAGCCAGCCATGGGCCGTCCCTCAGTCCGGAGCTGCAGTCCCTCAGTCCGGAGCTGCCATTCCTCAGTCCGGAGCTGCCATTCCTCAGTCCGGAGCTGCCCCTTACCCTGGTGCTGCCCCTTACCCTGGTGCTGCCCCTTACCCTGGTGCTGCCCCTTACCCTGGTGCTGCCCCTGACCCTGGTACTGCCCCTTACCCTGGTACTGCCCCTTACCCTGGTACTGGCCCTTACCCTGGTACTGGCCCTTACCCTGGTACTGGCCCTTAGTCCGGAGCTGCCCCTTAGTCCGGAACTGCCCCTTAATGCAATGGGGTTAATGTGGAGGGGGGTCATTTGGAGGAAGCCCAGGAGGTGGTTAGGGACTGTGGTGACGTGGGGACCACAACCAGAGCCGGAGCCGCCACCGTGGATGGAAGCCCACCCAGACCCTCCCCTAGACTGTGTAATGGTGCGCCCGGAGTTCGCACCTTAAGGGGGGGGTTATGTCACGCCCTGGCCTTAGTATTCTTTGTTTTCTTTATTATTTTAGTTAGGTCAGGGTGTGACATGGGGAATGTTTGTGTTTTGTTGGTTTTGGGTGTTTTATGGTAAAGGGGTTGTTGGGTATAGTATATGGGTTTGTGTGGAGTACATGTGTCTAGTGTTGTCTATGTATGTTTAGTTATCTAGGAGAGTCTATGGTTACCTGAATGAGTTCCCAATTAGAGACAGCTGATTTCGGTTGTCTCTGATTGGGAGCCTTATTTAGGGTAGCCATAGGCTCTCATTGGTTGTGAGTAATTGTCTATGTCAGAACGTTTGTAGCCTGTGTGTGTAAGTGCACAACGTTATTAGCTTCACGGTCGTTTGTTGTTTTGTTCGTTTTGTTAAAGTGTTTCGTGTTTATTTTTCGTCATCTTTTAAAATAAAGAAGATGGCTTATTTTCCTAAAGCTGCGTTTTGGTCCATCAATCCTCCACACGATCGTGACAGTTACTGACTGTACGTTTGTTTGTGTAACTCTGTGTTGTTGTTTTTGTCGAACTGCTTTGCTTTATCTTGCCCAGGTCGCAGTTGTAAATGAGAACTTGTTCTCAACTGGCCTACCTGGTTAAATAAAGGTGAAATAAAAATAAAATAAAATAACCGTGAAATGCTTACTTACAAGCCCTTATCCAACAATGCAGTTCAAATATTTACAAAATAAACTAAAGTGAAAAATAACAAAAAGTAACACAATGAAATAACAATAACAAGGCTATGTGCAGGGGGTACTGGTACCAAGTCAATGTGCAGGGGTACAGGTTAGTCGAGGAAATTTGTACATGTACAGATGAAGTCGGAAGTTTACATACAGCTTAGCCAAATACATTTAAACTCAGTTTTTCACAATTCCTGACATTTAAAGTAGAAAATCCCTGTCTTAGGTCAGTTAGGATCACAACTTTATTTTAAGAATGTGAAATGTCAGAATAATAGTAGGGAGATTTATTTCAGCTTTTATTTCTTTCATCACATTCCCAGTGGGTCAGAAGTTTACATACACTCAATTAGTATTTGATAGCATTGCTTTTAAATTGTTTAACTTGGGTCAAACGTTTCGGGTAGCCTTCCACAAGCTTCCCACAATAAGTTGGGTGAATTTTGGCCCATTCCTCCTGACAGAGCTGGTGTAACTGAATCAAGTTTGTAGGCCTACTTGCTCGCACACGCTTTTTCAGTTCTGCCCACAAATTTTCTATAGGAATGAGGTCAGGATTTGTGATGCCCACTCCAATACCTTGACTTTGTTGTCCTTAAGCCATTTTGCCACAACTTTGGAAGTATGCTTGGGGTCATTGCCCATTTGGAAGACCCATTTGCGACCAAGCTTTAACTTCCTGACTGATTTCTTGAGATGTTCATTCAATATATACACATAATTTTACTGCCTCAAGACGCCATCTATTTTGTGAAATGTCCCAGTCCCTCCTGCAGCAAAGCACCCCCACAACATGATGCTGCCATGATGATGCTGCTTGCAAACCTCCCCCTTTTTCCTCCAAACATAACGATGGTCATTTTGGCCAAACAGTTCTATTTTTGTTTCATCAGACCAGAGGACATTTCTCCAAAATGTACAATATTTGTTCCCATGTGCAGTTGCAAACCGTAGTCTGGCTATTTTATGGTGGTTTTGGAGCAGTGGCTTCTTCCATGCTGAGCGGCCTTTCAGGTTATGTCGATATAGGACTCGTTTTACTGTGGATTTGCACCTGTTTCCTCCAGCATCTTCACAAGGTCCTTTGCTGTTGTTCTGGGATTGATTTGCACTTTTCGCACCAAAGTACGTCCATCTCTAGGGGACAGAGATCCTTCCTGAGCGGTTTGACTGCTGCGTTGTCCCATGGTGTTTGTACTTGCATACTATTGTTTGTACAGATGAATGTGGTACCTTCAGGCGTTTGGAAATTGCTCCCAAGGATGAACCATACTTGTGGAGGTCTACATTTTTTTTCTGAGGTTTTGGTTGATTTCTTTTGATTTTCCCATGATGTCAAGCAAAGAGGCACTGAGTTTGAAGGTAGGCCTTGAAACACATCCACAGGTACACCTCCAATTGACTCAAATTATGTCAATCAGAAGCTTCTAAATCCATGACATAATTTTCTGGAATTTTCCAAGCTGTTTAAAGGCACAGTCAACTTAGTGTATGTAAACTTCTGACCCACTGGAATTGTGATCGAGTGAATGATAAGTGAAATAATCTGTCTGTAAGCAATTGTTGGAAAAATTACTTGTGTTATGCACAAAATTGATGTGCTAACCAAAACTCTAGTTTGTTAACAAGAAATTTGTGGAGTGTTTTTTTGTCACCTGACCTTAAAGATCCTTTTAATTCTCTAATTGGTTAGGTCAGGGTGTGACTAGGGTGGGCAATCTATGTTTTCTATTTCTTTGTTGGCCTGGTATGGTTCCCAATCAGAGGCAGCTGTCTATCGTTGTCTCTGATTGGGGATCATATTTAGGCAGCCTTTTCCCACCTGTTGTTTGTGGGATCTTGTTTGTGTGTAGTGCCTGTGAACACTGCATTTACGTCACATTTCATTTGTTCTGTATTGTTTTTGGTGAGTTTCATTTATTAAAAACATGTTGAACTCTACGCACGCTGCGCCTTGGTCCCTTCATTCCAACAACAATTACGACAATTTGACAGAACAACAAAGAGAATACTTTTTACCTTTTGCATGATTACTTTTTTTGGTGTTGTTCTTCAAAATCTGTGCCAAGGGCAATAGAAACGGGAATATGTTTAATGTCTTACTGGTCATTGTCATCACTGACTCCTAATGGGAAATCCACAAACATGGAACTGTGCCTAGTATTGTTTTCATCGGGCACCAAATCAAGCATTAACTTGCACAGGAAACCCTCCTCTCTGCTGGCTCTTACACACACACACACACACACACACACACACACACATACATGCATACACACACAGTCACAGTCATGTATTCACATAGCATATTTCCTTTTCTCATTCCCTTTTTGCAAACAAATGATGGTATGGTGCCATGGTGTGCTTTGATAGTTACTTTAGGAGCTGCATGCTAACTCTACATCGGCATTTGGCCAGAAGCAATAACTGCAGTATATGATCCCAAGTTGTATAAAATCTAAGTAGCTAGTGTGACTAAATACTGTATTTGCTATGACTCTTATTGTCTACTGGGATAATACAGTATTTAGTGTAGTTTCCAGACATGCCAGTTTGATGGGCCATCTTGCTTTACTGTACCATTTGAATTAAAGAGATTGCTTCCAATACCTGTCCAGCTAAGCCACTTAAAAATGATCTCTATCAAGTTCTTAAGACTGGAAGGGGAAATAAACCAAAGTTTTATAACCCTTATGAATAGTTAAGATGTGTATCTACCTTTGCATTGGATGTCATTTCCTCTAGTACTGTATGTCTCTTCCACAGTTCATCTTGTTTGTTTTTGAACATATTCACATGTTTTACAGAGGTGACCAAGCCCCTGTTGGTTGAGGAAAAACATTGGTGGCATGGTGTACACTACAGTCTCGGTCTGTTAGGTTGTCGTCTCTTGTCTCTCCTCTGGGATGAAAGTACACTAATAGATATTCAGTGCTGGGTTTTCACTCAGCCATGCGTGCTCTCCTTCGTATTCCTCTGCTGGGAGGTCAGCTCCACTGTGACAGTTATAAGCCTCTTACAGGACTGCCTGTCCATCTTGAATGAGCTCTCTGAGCTGGTTGATGTCTTTTGTTTTGTATCTGTGCTGACCGCAGACTACCATGATCTTTTATGTTTTGTGGATGTCTGAGTTGTTGTAGATTAGGGTAATTTGATATTTTTTACAGATGGACAATAGGCTTACTCTTTTCCTTACACTGTTAACCCTCTTAGATGTAAAGTCCCTGCATGGTTCTGGTACCGGTTCCGACAGACATTTTCACTTATAAATCGATCTGTGGACACCGTATGCATTTTACAGTTATAAGGAAGGTGAAATGTTATAGTTAGTCATTTTATCATTTGATTATACTATATTTAGAACGCATATATGTCATTTAAAGCCTCATTCATACAGTTTTGTTGAAAAGGAAATACATCATATAAAACATTTCATATTTTCATATTTGTATCATATTTGTACTGTGTACTTGAGCTTGTGTCCTCAAAAGTGACTACACCTCAGCAATTTATAACTATTTTTACCATAAAGTTGAGACTTTAACCTTTCTTGGAGTATACAGAATTACTAGTTATTGTTCATGGCCCTCTCATGATAAATACATACTTTTGGGGATTACGTAGACTACATTTTCGATTACATTTACTTACATTTAACTGGTATAAATAATTTAACATTATTGAAAATGTGTGTTTCAGTTCAAACAGTAACTGTAAGCCTACATAACTCTCACAGATTGTAATTTTATTACTGTTTCACAGTCCAACATGTCTTTTCAATTGCACCACATTCCGGGCTATAAACGAGAGTGCTGAGATACAGTACATGTGACAGGTTACCTTTGTAAGAGCCTCTAAGTTCTAAGAGGCTGAGAGTCCGTGTCATGGCCCAGGCAAATTCTCAAAATCCCTAGTAAGACTTGGTTTAAGCTAATGGAGTTCTCTCGTGATTCTAAAGGATGGACATCTCATCCTTAGTATACAGGCATAATAACCCTCTAATATACTGCAATGAAATGGGGTTAAAACAATCATCAGACACAGAGAAAGTGGGGTTTCATTTTATACAAGGTGTCTCTGAGAGGTAGGCAGTGTTTTTCCTGTTTTCCCCATTTTCACTAGTATGAGTTAGCTTGGTTCTAAGATTTGTATTCGACCCAAACAGCTTGCTTCACAGAAGGCAATAACATCTATGGCTGATTATCTTTATAACACAATGGGCCCCCTTTCACTTCATAGAATGAATGCAGGTCATCTGGGGCTTGTCGAGATGATGTAAAGCACCAGGTTTGCAAAGAGAAGTAATGATTTCAAGCAGGAGAGAAGTAATGGAACAACAGAGTGTTTCTAGAATCCTGCAGTGTTATGAAAATGTAAATTGAGGGCCTTGGGATACATAGGTGCAAAGTACCTCAGAGACCAAATGCCTAAGAACCCTAAAATCTAAAATGTAGTTGTGAGTCAGAGAGCATACAACACACTGAAACACAGAGAGGTGCTTGTGTTGCGTGTGTTTACTACACTGTGCTGCTGTGTTTGCTTGCTGTGCTTCGCTTGGTTGGAGGACCGTGTTCATGAGTCATTCTCTCTGCCCTGGAGCTCTCCAGACAGATGAAGGAGCATACGTATTTCCTTCTTCTTTTAGTTTCTCTAATATACCATTAAGGCATCATTACATCTCTGTAAACATTTATTCAACGCCCAGAACCTTTCAAAATGAACTAAATGGTTATGAATAATTTGGTTATTTCACCTCAGTTCTTTGTCATCATTGCTGAGCAGTGTCCTCTCTCTCTCTCTTTCGCTCTCTTGCTCTCTCTCTCGCCCTGGCTATGATGTTATCCCTTGTGTCTTGTACATACCAGTACTACCCAAAGGGAAGAGGGGGGCGGGCCAGGGACTTGGCTGACTGAGGGCACTACAGGGAAGGGGTACACAGTGCATGCTGACAGTGGGTGCTGCTGAAGGTTAAGGACACCTTACAAGAGAGCCTTTTGTCAGAATCAACCCCTGATGAATAGACTGCTCAGTATATGAGAGTATGTATGATCCGTTCTGCATTCTCATCAAGCCATCAAGTCTCTTCACCCATTTTAACCATTGAAATGCCTGGCAGTCAACTTCAAATGCCTAATGGAGCAAATATATTGACCAGAAAATATACTTGAATTCATGCAGGGGCTTATCCAAGACCCAGTGGTACAGCACACAGAGCGTGGTGGAGGAATCCTCGCAGGCAGCCCTCCCTCTGAATAGGCAGGCACCCACTGCGTCAGTAACCTGATTACCCCAGCTGTCAGTCTTAATAAGGCCAGGCCTCAGATCCCCACCACGGGACGGGACAAACTTGGTCCTCCGATAGGGAGTCAGAGGACAGACTTGGTCCTCCGATAGGGAGTCAGAGGACAGACTTGGTCCTCCGATAGGGAGTCAGAGGACAGACCTGGTCCTCCGATAGGGAGTCAGAGGACAGACTTGGTCCTCCGATAGGGAGTCAGAGGACAAACTTGGTCCTCCGATAGGGAGTCAGAGGACAGACTTGGTCCTCCGATAGGGAGTCAGAGGACAGACTTGGTCCTCCGATAGGGAGTCAGAGGACAGACTTGGTCCTCCGATAGGGAGTCAGAGGACAGACTTGGTCCTCCGATAGGGAGTCAGAGGACAAACTTGGTCCTCCGATAGGGAGTCAGAGGACAGACTTGGTCCTCCGATAGGGAGTCAGAGGACAGACTTGGTCCTCCGATAGGGAGTCAGAGGACAGACTTGGTCCTCCGATAGGGAGTCAGAGGACAGACTTGGTCCTCCGATAGGGAGTCAGAGGACAGACTTGGTCCTCCGATAGGGAGTCAGAGGACAGACTTGGTCCTCCGATAGGGAGTCAGAGGACAGACTTGGTCCTCCGATAGGGAGTCAGAGGACAGACTTGGTCCTCCGATAGGGAGTCAGAGGACAGACTTGGTCCTCCGATAGGGAGTCAGAGGACAGACTTGGTCCTCCGATAGGGAGTCAGAGGACAGTATTGGTCCTCCGATAGGGAGTCAGAGGACAGACTTGGTCCTCCGATAGGGAGTCAGAGGACAGACTAGGTCCTCCGATAGGGAGTCAGAGGACAGACTTGGTCCTCCGATAGGGAGTCAGAGGACAGACTTGGTCCTCCGATAGGGAGTCAGAGGACAGACTTGGTCCTCCGATAGGGAGTCAGAGGACAGACTTGGTCCTCCGATAGGGAGTCAGAGGACAGACTTGGTCCTCCGATAGGGAGTCAGAGGACAGACTTGGTCCTCCGATAGGGAGTCAGAGGACAGACTTGGTCCTCCGATAGGGAGTCAGAGGACAGACTTGGTCCTCCGATAGGGAGTCAGAGGACAGACTTGGTCCTCCGATAGGGAGTCAGAGGACAGATGAGGAACAGGACGGCAGCTCTTCTCAGAACACAGACAGACAAAGACAAAGTGTGCAGGTATGGTAAAACAGATCAATGGGGATTTCACATGACGTTGTTAAGGCTATTACAGATCCTGAAAGCAGCTGTTGCTAATAACTGTTGCTGTGTTAGATTCATTTTTGAAAAGCAAGCACAGGGCATTATTTTAAAACTGTATAAAGCAGCTAGACTCCTTTGAAATATTCAGAATCTGATTCTGTTGCTGTGCCTTACTGGGATAATTGCATGTGTGTTATGTTTGCGTGTATATGTTTGTGTGTGTTGTGTATCACATTCATTTCTTCATTTTCCTTTTGACTACACTGGTGTCTGTTTTATTCATTCATCTAGTTGGGAATAGTCTTTCTATCTAGGCAGTCTTGTTTGAAACTCAACCATTTGAAAGATAGTATGTTGCTCAAGAATAAGAGCGAAGGCTGAAAGAGAAAGAGGAGGAAGAGAGCGAGAGCGAGAAAAAGCAAGAGAGGGAGACGTGAAGAGAGGGGAAGGAAAGCATAAAAAACTCGGAGGCAGCAGTCACTAAGGGGAGGGCAGCCGGATACAACTAGTGGGTGGACCCTGATGATTGTATCTGAGCTATGGACACACGCAGCAATCCTCTCTCTTACACGCTCCGTTTCACCAAACGGAATAGATTTAATATGTTTTAAACATAAATGATTTAGTAGGCGGATTCTTATTAGTGTCACGACAGAGATATTTCCTGCCTCACTGTTTCTTACATCACCCCTTCTGTCTGGCTTTTCCTCAGAATTCAACAGGAAGCTCTGTACAGACTGAGACTGCTGGATCCTGCAGTGTTTTACAGCCCTCTCTGCACTGACCATTGGTATAAGAAGAGAGACTGCTGCCTGAGGCCTGGGTACAGGGAGGCTAGGATCCTAACACTGCCACACAAGCAGCTCCACAGTAATGTCAGCCTCCCTCCTGGACGCTGATCCTATCTATGCCACGGTGGTCCACACTGCCAAGGCTGAGGCCAGGGAGTTGACAGGGGCTGTGGCTGTTCCTCCAGTCAGGCTGAAGCCTCCGGGGGACCTGAAGTTGACCCGGAGCCTCTCCAAGTCGGACTCAGACCTGTTGGTGTCTCCCCTGGGTGAGGAGGATGGGGGTCTGAACAGCTGCTGTGAGTCTGTGGCTAACTGCAGTTCTGGGAACAAACAGATGGAGAGATCGCCCTCCTTCGCCTCCGAGTGGGATGAGGTAATTCTCTGGGTTCTCTGGGTTGGGTGATAGGCAGGGATTGGCACTGGGAGAGTTAATGCATAGTCAGGCTTCAAATATAGCTTTTAATTCCTTTAGGGGCAAAGGGGAGAGGAGGGGGAGTTGTAATGAGTGATAAAGAGTGATAAAGAGAGGAAGAACAGTGATAGACAGAAGGCAAGGGGCAGCAGTGGCGCTGACTTTACCCATACAGTCGCTGCAGAATGCCTGCAGGCAAGTGCTGAATGCATGAGTGGCCTGATCACTCCCACCGATACCCCATAGCAACCCTGGCACACAAGGCTAATTGGGCTTGGGCTGTCACTCCTGATACAGTCAGACTGCTTACTATGGGTCAACCCGCACATGGCTTGAAGTCTCTTCTGTTCCCCCCTGTTTCCCCTGCTTTCCAGTAGGCTAATGCAGGCCACAACCCCAGCCTCAACACTTACTTCAATCCTGGTCTGACGCTGTATTGTTTTGAACTCTAGTCTAGATTGTATTTTCTGGTTCATCCCATCCTGCTCTCTGACAGGACTGTGTGGTTCCCTGGCCCCCTCTCTGCTCTCCCCTCTGCTCTCTGACAGGACTATTTGATTCCCTGGCCCCCTCTCTGCTCTCCCCTCTGCTCTCTGACAGGACTATTTGATTCCCTGGCCCCCTCTCTGCTCTCCCCTCTGCTCTCTGACAGGACTGTGTGGTTCCCTGGCCCCCTCTCTGCTCTCCCCTCTGCTCTCTGACAGGACTATTTGATTCCCTGGCCCCCTCTCTGCTCTCCCCTCTGCTCTCTGACAGGACTATTTGATTCCCTGGCCCCCTCTCTGCTCTCCCCTCTGCTCTCTGACAGGACTGTGTGGTTCCCTGGCCCCCTCTCTGCTCTCCTCTCTGCTCTCTGACAGGACTATTTGATTCCCTGGCCCCCTCTCTGCTTTCCCCTCTGCTCTGACAGGACTGTGTGGTTCCCTGGCCCCCTCTCTGCTTTCCCCTCTGCTCTGACAGGACTGTGTGGTTCCCTGGCCCCCTCTCTGCTCTCCTCTCTGCTCTCTGACAGGACTATTTGATTCCCTGGCCCCCTCTCTGCTCTCCTCTCTGCTCTCTGACAGGACTGTATGGTTCCCTGGCCCCCTCTCTGCTCTCCCCTCTTTGACAGAACTGTCTGGTGCCCTGGCCCCCACTTTGCTCTCCCCTCTTTGACAGGACTGTCTGGTTCCCTGGCCCCCTCTGCTCTCCCCTCTTTGACAGGACTGTCTGGTTCCCTGGGCCCCTCTCTGCTCTCCCCTCTGCTCTCTGACAGGACTGTGTGGTTCCCTGGCCCCCTCTCTGCTCTCTGACAGGACTATTTGATTCCCTGGCCCCCTCTCTGCTCTCCCCTCTTTGACAGGACTGTCTGGTGCCCTGGCCCCCACTTTGCTCTCCCCTCTTTGACAGGACTGTCTGGTTCCTGGCCCCTCTCTCTGCTCTCCCCTTTTTGACAGGAATGTCTGGTTCCCTGGCCCCCTCTCTGCTCTCCCCTCTTTGACCGGACTGTCTGGTGCCCTGGCGCCCTCTCTGCTCTCCCCTCTTTGACAGGACTGTCTGGTTCCCTGGCCCCCTCTCTGCTCTTCCCTCTTTGACAGGACTGTCTGGTTCCCTGGCCCCCTCTCTGCTCTCCCCTCTTTGACAGGACTGTCTGGTTCCCTGGCCCCCTCTCTGCTCTTCCCTCTTTGACAGGACTGTCTGGTTCCCTGGCCCCCTCTCTGCTCTCTGACAGGACTATTTGATTCCCTGGCCCCCTCTCTGCTCTCCCCTCTTTGACAGGACTGTCTGGTGCCCTGGCCCCCACTTTGCTCTCCCCTCTTTGACAGGACTGTCTGGTTCCATGGCCCCCTCTCTGCTCTCCCCTCTGCTCTCTGACAGGACTGTCTGGTTCCCTGGCCCCCTCTCTGCTCTCCCCTCTTTGACCGGACTGTCTGGTGCCCTGGCGCCCTCTCTGCTCTCCCCTCTTTGACAGGACTGTCTGGTTCCCTGGCCCCCTCTCTGCTCTTCCCTCTTTGACAGGACTGTCTGGTTCCCTGGCCCCCTCTCTGCTCTCCCCTCTTTGACAGGACTGTCTGGTTCCCTGGCCCCCTCTCTGCTCTCCCCTCTTTGACAGGACTGTCTGGTTCCCTGGCCCCCTCTCTGCTCTTCCCTCTTTGACAGGACTGTCTGGTTCCCTGGCCCCCTCTCTGCTCTCCCCTCTTTGACAGGACTGTCTGGTTCCCTGGCCCCCTCTCTGCTCTCCCCTCTTTGACAGGACTGTCTGGTTCCCTGGCCCCCTCTCTGCTCTCCCCTCTTTGACAGGACTGTCTGGTTCCCTGGCCCCCTCTCTGCTCTTCCCTCTTTGACAGGACTGTCTGGTTCCCTGGCCCCCTCTCTGCTCTTCCCTCTTTGACAGGACTGTCTGGTTCCCTGGCCCCCTCTCTGCTCTTCCCTCTTTGACAGGACTGTCTGGTTCCCTGGCCCCCTCTCTGCTCTTCCCTCTTCTCTCTGACAGGACTGTTTACTCAGGCCACGCTGGGAGGGGTGTCCTGTTCTGTTCTTAAGGGCATCCTGTTTTGCAGCTGCCCCCGTGTGTCTGTTTCTTTTCTAGTGTCATTTGGGGCAGGGTGGGGGAGAGGATGCAAGGGCAAAGACTTACTCAGACTTACTCATAAGGAGATCAACAACGTTCTGTCCGCCTCAGACAGTCCAGAGCTAGTGTCTACATTACACACACTTAGGAAGAGAGGAAGCCAGGTGTGACACACACACTGCATACTGCAATATGTTGGAGTAACTGCAGAGGACTCCATATTCCTGTTGAGATTGGTTTGCTCTCAGCCCTTAGACACACTCAGATTTAGACTACAGCATGTCCAGCAGTTAGAGCCTGAAATTCTCTGCTGGACATTTATTTCTGTCCACAATCGTCTGAAGTAATTTATAGTTGTAATTCCTTGTTATTATCTCACCCTGATTATGCTTGTCCCATTTATTTGATTTGATATAAGGGTTATAGTGAGGACATTTTGGCATAAGAGCAGTCCTCCACACGGGAGAGCACTCTAGCACACAAGGGATCATCACACAGTATGCTAATGACATGTATGATGACAACTGTGATCAACAGCTTCACAGCTTTACATCTGTTAAATTCTCTAAAGACACATCTGTCTAAGCCAGACATGTTACAGGTGCATACCTCGATACCTCTAGCCATTAGAGACGCTTTGAATATCTCCTTTCTTTAGTGAGTGCACTTCAAATGACCCTTTTGTATCGGAGAGATGATTGTGGTTGTAGTGGGTGGTGTGTGTGTATGTGTGTGTGTCTGAGTCTGTTGTGGCATGCTCTCGTCCATTTCTCTCATCGTGTTAACATTGCTGCAGTCTATTGGGGCCCTGGCTGAAAATAATTTTAGCTGGGAAAGAGGACTAACATGTTCAGCACATATGCTGGTTTAACTCAGTTCATAATTTATGTGGCTAGCTAGGGCAGAGAGAACATCTATTTATAAGATCTATTTTGACAAAAAATATCTCACCCAGCGAAACACGAAGGCCATGTCGCTTTCCCGCCTGATGTCCCCATCCCACCCACTGCATCAAATAGGCACAGAGCAGGCTGTCATTATGGTGCGGGGATGTGAGCAAACCTGCTTGGTTAAACATAAAAAAATCTATTGATTTAAATTCTGTTATCATCTAGCCGATAGAGCCAACGGGTAGTTCAGCATTGAACCAGGTGAAACAAGCATCCATAAAAATCAGCCCACCTCTGACATGTCTTCAGTCATGGGTCTTTATACACTTGTCCATTAGTCTGTACTGTGGCCTGTCCTAAAATAGTGATCCTGTTACATTTCCCTAACACTTATTCTTAATTTAAACCATTTAACATAACCTGCTACGGAAATTCTCTTAACATTTGTCGTTAGTTCCCCTAACCGCCAACATAAATTCTCCCCGTAATTCTCCTTTGTTGTTAGGACACAACAAACAACCTGGTCTCAGAGAAAGACATATAATATTATATGTCCTCTAAGAAGTATGATAAGGTATGGCATCCAATTAGTATGCTATTGTACGACCGGGTAAAGCCTCATGTCCACCAGATGCGTTAAACTCATTGTGACCCAGCGGAAGTGATTAATTGTCAATGGAGCAGTCAATGGAGCAGTCTGCAACGCTGCATTGGGAATTCCGCACTAGACTGCGGTGCGTTCTGTGTACCGCATGAGTTCAATATTTTCAACTTAAGCGTGGCTTTACCTTGCGGTGGTATGAACAGAAGTTAGCTAACTATCTAACTACAAAGCTAACTACTTTTCTAGATAGCTTAGCTAAGAAATTGCCAGCACCTAGCTTTAACTTTCCAGCAAACTATTTCACATTCAACTGACCAGGTCATCCAATCGCATTGGCAATGTGTCTCCATACAACATGTTTAACATGGACGTCCCGGTAGAAACTGGCGCTTTGGTCACACAAGGTAGGGAACCCAGAGACAGAGAAAACAACCTTCTCCATGCTGCAAGCCTTTCTGCAGTTTGGGAAGTATATGTGTGTCAAGTAAATGTGGACTAGACATCCGGCAAAACAACATATAGCAAAATGTATGCGCATCTGGTGAACATACAGTGTAATAAGTATGATACAATAAGTCCGATAATACGTATGATAATGTACATATGCTATTCCATTCATAATGCAATCTTTTAACGTAACATGATAGTACAAAGCTTATAGCTGACAGTGATTCATCATGATCTACATAGATGGGTGTATAACTAACAAATCTACATTTGTTTATATGGGGACTTAGCTAAGTGATAGCTTGACTGTCCCAAATGAGTTGAATTGCCATTAAAAAAAATTGGTCATACATTACTATACAAATGTAACCACAGACCCTTAAGAGGCACAGACCCATGAGAGGCACAGACCCATAAGAGGCACAGACCCATAAGAGGCACAGACCCATAAGAGGGCCTGGTTTGGAGAGGAGGTTTTATAGGTTGATGAGCCAGTTGGGGTAAGCAGCTTCCAACAGGTCTTCTCCCTGGCTCCTTGGTGTGGGTAACAGAGCAGTGTGACAGCAGCATGGCATCAGTAGCAGATATTGAATGGCCCACTAAGAGGATTAGCATATAGATCCCAACTGATTGCAGCGTGATCACTTTAAGAGGAACACAATTGATTTAACAGCGTCCACCAACAGGCCCTTCACTTCATAACTGTGTTATCTTTTATTTCTTTGTGGTCTCTATATCTGATTATTCCAATCCACCTTTGCGCTAATCAAAGGCTTGCCACTCAAGAGCTTACTGGAAAGTCTATATCAGACCCCTTAAGGGGTCACAAATTCACTTTGAAAAATCATATATTATGTGATGCGTTATGACAGCTACACTAACTAGATTTTTGTACGGATTTTCCACAGATTTGTTTTCCACAGATTTGATGTCCTGTACATCTGGCAAGAGTGATGATGTGGAACAGTTGTGTAGCCTTAATGGTATTACTCTCAGGCTGAAAGAGTCTCCGCATGTTCTAGCTCTTTAATTGTAATGAGATGGAATTCCTCAAACAACTGCTTTTGGGCCGAGATAAGGCAATGTGTTGATGGTACGTGTGTGATATAGAATGTAACTGGGTTAATTCGATGTGGAATATGTGAGGTCTGTATCGCTGGAGGGAGCTGCCATGCTTCCCACCTATCTGACTTCTAAATGAATCAAGGCTTTTTCTGAGTGTTGATGCCACTAGCAAAGTGCATAGTGCTTCTCAAATACTAAATAGTATGTCAAATAACCCTTTCTATGTCTCCAGTGTCACTTGTGAAAGCGGATTCAGCTTTGCAGACTTTTATAGTAGTAGAATATGCTGGCTAAATCACTGGATAGCGCTGTATTATGGCATTAGCTACCTCCTGAACAGTTAGAGTACAGTAAGCTCCCTCCATTGCTCTGAGAAGTTCTCGTCCCGGAATCTCAGTCTGCCAAGAGGAGAGGGTGCTGGAGAATGTCACAACACCAGTTCTCACACAAACAGACAGAGCTGAACTGTGCAATATTACTGCAATATTTTCTTGACTTTGCTTTCAGAAGATAAATTATTATTAGTTATTTTCTAAGGCAATATGTTTTAGGCCCATGATGTGCTTGGATTGTTTTGTGTTAACCTCCATGCAGGCTTGTTGTTTTACTCTGTATACAGCAGGTTTTCACTTTCTATTCAGAGACGGGGCAGAGAGCCTTATTGAATCTTATAAAGGTAATTTTGCAGAGATCTAAAGCAATTTGGTCTACAGGTTTTCCTTGTGCTTCGTGCACCGAAGGGTCAATCGCTTTAAATTGCAATTCACCCTGACACCCTGTGTGACGGACCAATTAAACACTACCCACCATGTTGTTGTTTAACTCTTCATCCATCATTTCTGCCCTCCTCCTTAGTCAGCATCCATGTACACCGTTTGTAAACACACAGAAACAAGCTTTAGGAGCACATGTTGATGATCATTACCTGGGGGTAACCATATCTGGTTTGTCCTAATGTTTCACTCCTCTTCCACAGATTGAGAAGCTCATGAACATGATTGGAGCAGGCATCGAGTCATCCAATGACCAGCAGCGCACCACAGGTAAATACCTACATGTAGGTAAAGGTTGCATACAAACAGTAAGCCAATTTATGACAGCTCTATGTAGGCCTTATGACAGAGCGTTAAAGTAAAGGGCAGTGGTGGAAAAGGTACCCAATTGTCATACTTGAGAAAAAGTAAAGATACCTTAATAGAAAATGACCCAAGTAAAAGTGAAAGTCACCCAGTAAAATACTATTTGATTTTAAATATACCACATGTATCAAAATTAAGTGTAATCGCAAAAATATACTTAAGTATCAAAAAAATGTTTTAAAATTGCTTATATTAATCACAATTTTATTTTTATTTATAACCAGGGGCTCACTACAACACGCATACATTATTTACAAATTAAGCATGTGTTTAGTGATTCCACCAGATCAGAGGCAGTAGGGATGACCAGCGATGTTCTCTTGATAAGTGCATGAACTGGACCATTTTCCTGACCTGCCAAGCATTCAAAATGTAACCTATACTTTTGGTGTTCAGGGAAAATGTATGGAGTAAAAAGTACATTATTTTCTTTAGGGATGTAGTGAAGTAAAAGTAAAAGTTGTCAAAAATATGTATAGCAAAGTAAAGTACAAATATCCCAAAAAACGACTTAAGTAGTACTTTAAAAGTATTTTTACTTAAGTACTTTACACCACTGGCAGACTGTTTCTATGCTGTACAAGCTCATTAGAAGCCAACAACCATATTATAAGACATAAAAGATATGAAGATTTGTTTTTCCCATAAATCATAACAATTCAAGGTGTAATTTGTTTTGTGTGAAACTTGTGTCATCTGTATGGAGTTTTGTGGTGTGAAGTGTATTTCCACTTTAAGATAAATCAAATTCAAACTTCACTTGACTATCATTTTTCCTGTGCTGTGTATCAATAGAGGCTGAATCTATCCTCTGCTTCATCGAGTCTATCCTTCAGGCGGCTCTCAGTGAGAAGCCAACTAACAAATGCTCAGTTTATTTAGATTACATTCTCAACTTGGTATACTGGATCTCTAAATCTCCCTTAGACACTTTTCTATAATGTGATTCCCCAAAGCTATTTACCTCAGTGGATTATGGTCATTGTGCTATGAGGATTTTTGGTCAAACTCATATTGATAATGACACTCTTTTGGCTTAATGTTGTAATGTGTATTATTAATATGTATTATTAATGTACAGTAATAGCTCCACACTGCAGGCTGACTGTGCTAACGTCTTTTTCATCATGACATCATACAGCACATCTGCCTTCCTCTGACGATGTGTGTCCATTACACTGAACAGGCCACCGTCATCACGTCCATATATGGTCCTTGATGCATAATTGAATATTATCATTAGTCATAACCACTCTCATGAAACTCACTAATGAAACTCACTGTGGTTTCCTCTCCTTCAGCTGAAAGTATATATTTTTATTATTCCAATTTCATCTACCACTCATTTACTATTCTTTTTATACCTGGTATTATTGTACTCTACGTAATGTGGCTGGAAAGTATGGCAATTGATGTGTTTGTTGATGTAGACGGTGCTTCTATACTATTTCAGTATTTTGAGTTTTTCATAAAGAGGACTCAGCAGGAGCCTGTTCCAGATTCAGCTGATTCATAGCTGTGCTGATTTTATCACCTGATTGTACCTGATTGCTTGTTACTCTGTCATTTGGCATGGAGAGGAGATGTAAAAATGTTTTTCAACAAAATATGTTTTATTGTCACATAAACCAAATAGGTGCAGTGAAATGTGTTGTTTTACAGGGTCAGCTGTAGTAGTACGGCACCGCTGGAGCAAAGTAGGGTTAAGTGCCCTGCTCAAGGGCACATCCACAGATCTTTCACCTTGTCAGCTCCGGTATTTGAACCAGAGACCTTTCGGTGACTTGCCCAATGCTCTAACCGCTAGGCTACCTGCCGCCCTACGTTTAGCCAAAATGTGTTGACTGACTTGCCCTCTTGGTAAAGGCATAAAGAGGGTATTGTATTCTCCTACAAAATGAAATGATACAAAATGAAAGTGCCCTTCCGGATTAAGATATCAAGAGAGGGGAAGAGAGTGAGTGAGGGAGAGGGAAGCCAAATTGTCACTATTCTCCCCTACATTATTCCACCATTGTAAAGGAGCTATATTATCCCCCAACCCTTCCATCTCTCTCTCCCTCCTATTCCCCTCATCCCTCTTTCTCCATAGATACTATTTCCTAGGGATGACCTGTGCTAATTCATCCTAAACTATAATATATTTTTTTGTGACTGCTGTGCCATTTTGCCTCTTCAAATATCCATGCCTATTGAATGCTTAAACAATGTGCTGTTTGCATTTGTGGTTTGAAAGTGCTTCAATTGTCTGTTACAAGAGCATTGAGTAAATTAACTTAAACAGCGAGCAGGGAGGGAGAGGGAGCTCTCCTAACAACACACAGGAGGCATCCTGCAGCTCAGTTTGTGTTTGCCACTCCTCTGACGTTCAAAGAAATAGTGTCCGTCTTCCGTTCCTGTGAATTAATTTAGCTTTGCGCTTCCTTTCGGTAGTGTTGCCGTTGTGGATGTGTTGACAGAGCTAGCGCTCCTCTCACATTGATAAAGAGGCAGTGCTTTATCTAGATAGCAAAGCCATTAACTCTCCGTAAATATTTCCCCCAGAGCCAAGTTTAGACCTAGGTACCTCTCTCGGTCCCTTCGGAAGCCCACTAGCCCAAACTGGACGTGAAGACTCGTTTAGTGGGCTGAGGTAGTAACCCAGTTCCCCCTAACAGTAACAATCACTCAGTAATTAGGCCCTGCTGGTCCCTGGGAGCTGATGTCGTCCCAAATGAATGGCTGTAATTGGGTGGGGAGGGCTGGTATTTTTAACAGGCTTTGGTAGAGTGATATATTAAAGAAGCTGCCATCGGTTAAGCTCTGGGGGAAGAGGGAGGGGTCTGACTGAAACTTAATGAGTCTGCTCCAATCTTTCCTATTTCTTTATTACCATCTTATCTCCCCCACATGCTGTCACGCCCTGGCATTAGTATTATTTGTTTTCTTTATTATTTTAGTTAGGTCAGGGTGTGACATGGGGAATGTTTGTGTTTTATAGGTTTTGGGTGGTTATATGGTAAAGGGGGTGTTGGGTGTAGTGTATGGGTTTGTGTTGAGTGCATGTGTCTAGCGTTGTCTATGTTGGTTTAGTTGTCTAGGAGAGTCTATGGTTGCCTGAATGAGTTCCCAATTAGAGACAGCTGATTTCTGTTGTCTCTGATTGGGAGCCATATTTAGGGTAGCCATAGGCTTTCATGTGATGTGGGTAATTGTCTATGTTATACGTTTGTAGCATGTATGTGCACTTCGTTCATAGCTTCACGATCGTTTTCTTGTTTTGTTAGTGTGTAAGTGTTGTTGTTTCGTTTTCGCCTTCGTCATCATTAAAAGAATATGGCTTATTTTCCTACTGCTGCATTTTGGTCCGTCAATCCTCCACACGATCGTGACACATGCACAGTTCATCATCTTCACTATTCATCTTTTTATGTCCATCTCTTATCTGTCTGCTTCATTTGTCTTCCTTTTCCTTTTCACATTGTTATTATTTTTTGTCATTTATCAGACGTTCTTATCCAGAGTGACTTACAGTAAGTAGTGAGTGCATTCATCCTTTCCCAAAGCATGTCTAATAGAAGGGCTGTCTGTTCTTGATTATGAATTATGAGTGTTAGCTCTTGAGCTTATCTCGGATGCGTGGTCACAAAGACCTGACCTTTACCTTCATTAAGGTAGAGCAACTTGGTTACAGCCGGCCAATTACGGCAGGAGCTCAAATCGATCGCTCCTCACTTTGCCTCTGTAACCATTACTTCTCCTCCTCTGGCCAGCTGGCTGGGGATGGGATGTGTGAGGCGTTCACAGGCAGACTGAAAGCCTGCATAATTACTCTGTGCCTGTAACTGTATCCAGATGACACCAGTGATGGACGCAGTAAGCAGCCCTGCATCGGTGGGTGCAAATGCCTATTTGGTTTTATTTCAATAGAAGTCTGTGTGCCCATTCGTATTATCCTGTTGCATTTCACACGTTTGATTCCTGCAGTTATCTGTAAGCTTCACGCATCAACTGTTGTATTCTAAAATAGTTTGTGATATGTGCTGACGTAACCAAAGGAGTTACACTCTTAGAAAAATGGGTTCCCAAAGGGTTCTTCAGCTGTCCCCATAGGAAAGTGTTCTACATGGAACCGAAAAGGGTTCTACCTGGAACCAAAAGGGTTCTACCTGGAACCAGCAGATGAACCCTTTATGGTTCTAGATAGTACCTTTTTTTCTAAGAGTGTAATGTTTCCCCTGTCATCTTGTAGCATGGGGGGTATCCAACGCGTGCGCGCGAGAGAGCTTTGCACTGACTTGAGTCAGTGCTGCCCCACTCGCCCAATCATCACAGCGAGATGTAAATGAATTAAGGACAGCTGTGAATAAGCTTGAACATTTTCTTTATTTTAATGTTCCTTGTAAAGCAATGGGAAGCCGAGCTTTGAAATCACTGCCCATGTAGAAGGGGAGAAACATACATCCTTTTTATATTCTAGTCATTCCATACAGAGAGGTCTGTGATTTTGAGGCTCCTAGTGCTTGTTCCCTGCCTCTGACGGTGGTGTCTTTTCAGCACTAGCAAGATCAGAGTGCCTCTGTGCAATTCTAATCAGTGCAGATGGTGGGAAGAGAGAGAGACCGGGGTAGAGGGTGTGAGAGAGAGAGAGAGACTGTGAGGTAGAGGGGAAGAGAGACGGGTAGAGGGAGAGAGAGAGACTGGGGTAGAGGGAGAGAGACTGTGAGGTAGAGGGAGTGAGAGGCTATGAGGTAGAGGGAGAGGGAGGGGGATTTATATAGCAAGAGTGTGAGGCAGAGAGAGATAGGGGGAGGAACGAAGAGCTGATACGTGGAGCAGTACCCTCTCCATCAGGCAGCATACGGCAGCCCTGCAGTGGACTGAGAGACTATGTGAATGAGGGAATGAGGTAAAGAGCCAGAAAGAGAGCAGAAGAGAGAGAAAGCTTGAGGGATTTGTCTGAATGGGAAGGGGGATGAGCATCAAGACTGCCTGTTGTGGATGCGGGAAGGACGCGGTTGAGGCTGCTTTCTGGACTCGTGAGTATCCAGCATCAGGACGTTATGTCCTGTGAGGGAAGCGGTGAGGGGAGCGTGTGAGCCGAGAGCAGCTGCTTTGTGACAGTGCATGCATCAGACAGGGGATGCAGCAAACCTCTGCTCTGAGCACAGGAGCTAGCTGTACCCACGGTGTGGGAGAGCCAGGTGGGGTGGAGGGGGCTTGTCGCACAGGGAGGAGGCAGGCTGAACCAAGGTGGTCCTGCGGAGATCTCAGCCAAGAGTCAAGAGGCTCACCTGCGCTCTGTTAGAGCTGAGCTTGGATTTACTGGTGTGAGATATGATAAGAACTTTCTCTGCATGAGCCAGCCTCCAAAGGGGAGTCTATATGTTGGGAAGCATCAGGTTTACCACCAGGATCACTGGGAACACCAAGAACATAGAGCCTCAGGCTAGCAGGCATGCCGGCGGCTGGAGCTTTATCAAGCGGCTAGTGATTGGATTCTGATTTTATTTCAGGAGTTTTTCATCAACAGTCGGAAGCCAAAGGAGAAACCTGAATTTTGGTGTTTGAGATTGGAATCTCATTCTGTTTGTGGAATAAGACCAAAATCCTAGAGAGAATCCCATAATCCAGATTACACGAATAGCCTTACCTTATCACGGTTCTACCGTCAGAGCTCTCAGACAGGTTGTCCAATAAAGCCATGGGACAGAGACAGAGGTGAACAAATGCTACAAAGTGGAGCTGTAACTTACTGTGGTTTACCATACCCTTGTGGAATATTATCTCAAAAAGGATGATGCTGATGATGGTTTAACCAGGTTTAAAGACAGCATGTGGAATATGATATCCAGTAATACTGTATCATCTTTGTTTGGTCTGGAAAATTATTTTGTTTAGTGCTCCGTATTACAGTGTGCATTTTGAGGCACATTTTGAGGCATTGGCAATTGGCAATTTCCATGTCAGTAATTAGCAAAACATTTTGATAGAAGATGCCAGATTGGCTCAATCAATTGAAAGTGGTGATCAGTATTCAAAGGATCTACATATCCACCTCTACCTCCACCCTTGCCTGACATTGACACTCACAGTAACAACAGTGGGTGTACAGTATACCACGGTGGGCAGGTTCCACCACTATATCTCTAGTGTAAGAATAGCCGGCCCCCTCCTGCCCTGTGGGAGCAGCCCTCCCCCAACCTGGACCCTGTCTCCTCTGCCCTGCTGGTGCTCCTGCACTCGGCTGTGCTGGCCGAGGATGATGTGGCAATGTCATGTCTCGTCCTCGGAGTGCCGCTGCTACCGGCTGAACGGCTTCTCCCTGCTGAAGCGCTTCCCTCTCTCGGCAGATGGGGCCTGCAGCAAAGCCCTGGACCAGCCCGTGGGTGAGTGGCTGGAGCATGTGGGGCTGCCGCAGTACGAGAGCAAGCTGCTGCTTAATGGCTTTGACGACCTATGCTACATGGTGAGTCAACGTTTCTAAGATCTTTTACACTATTCATCTCTTTTCATCTCCTTTTCTCCCTCCTTTTCCATCTACCTTTCTCCCTCTTTTCCATCTCCCCCTCTTCTATTTCATTTGCTGTTCCTTATTCTGTCTCCCCCAGTTTCTTTCTTTCTTCCATAGCTGCTCTTCACCTCTCCTTGCTATACAGTAGATGACCCTATACAGATTTACTGTATGTGCTTACTGTAAATCCCTTTGAAGTGTAGAAGAGGTCACCAATGGTAAGACGAATCACACCAAAACCTATTAACTTTTTTCCTTCATCCCCAATCATTCCATCTCATTTACAATAAATTCCCATAGTTACCACCACCCCCCCTATCTTGTCAAGCTGATTTATGTTCTACAGCCTTAACCCCCATGCTGGCTCGACCAGAAAGCATACACAGTATAGCTCACCCAATCATCAGCAGATACAACAAACCACTCTGTTGAGGTCACAGTATGGATTTTACTTCCTGACAATTCTATAAGATATTTTGTGGCAAAGTAAAGTTTTTTTTTTAAGGGCATGAATGCTTTTTTTGTTGCTGTAGAGACTTCAAACATATTATGTGATGTCATGGTCAAGTTGTATACTGATGTTTTTTTCTGGTTATCTTATGCCACTTCAGCCAGAAAATAACCTCATTATGACATCCCTTGAGTCTTGTATGTCTCTTGTTTCTGGAAAGCATAGGCAGATTCAATTGGCTGTGCCTCTGGAATGATGTATTAATAAAATGGTTTAGCTGCAGCTAAAATGACTGTATGTTTTGTGTCAAACTAAGAGAGGCAA
Source organism: Salvelinus fontinalis (assembly GCF_029448725.1). Lineage (NCBI taxonomy): Eukaryota > Metazoa > Chordata > Actinopteri > Salmoniformes > Salmonidae > Salvelinus > Salvelinus fontinalis. Next base: position 46,423,191 of record NC_074667.1, on the reverse strand, counting down.
TAATGTTCCTTTTAAGTTATAACACACGGATGTGTGTTACAACATTTGCCAATGAATGTTCAAAACAACACTGATATTTCCACTGATTAGGTAACTTTGAAAAATATGTTGTAAATGGTGATTAACATGGTCTTTAAAGCAAACACGAACTAATCTGATGACACAGCTGCTTCAGTACTGTTGTTTACATGAGTTTGCCACAGATGAGAGCTTGGCCAGGGGCAACGGACTGCACCTGTTGGAGAGGTTACATAACCAATGGAAGAAGTCTGATATACTGTTTATAGACTGGGAATAGTCAGCATAGTGATGTAGAGTGTATTGTACCAACCAGTATTGTACCAATGGTGTTCGTGTTAATAAGGTTATAATAGGATGAGGATCATGGGTCATTAGCATTGTGATGCTAATGTTCATCTCTTTTAATGTCTGAGGAGTGGAAGTACCAACCAGATAATTGATTAGCTCTCTGCAGGACAAATTCCCCTCAGATACTTACAAGGACTTGGAGGTTACTGTCTGAATAGGTCAGAGCAGTCAGAGAGATATTGTAAAGGTTGAATGGTGTCCCATTGAACTTTCTGCCAGATGCATCAAGTTATCACTGCAATGCTGCTCTGTTTATTTGTTTATTTGCTTCGTGGGCTGACTCTAGATCAGGGGAAGTGGTATTCTGGGTTTTGCCAGGTATAACTTTTATTGAGTGGTTGAGATGGCTCTGTGAGACACTGTTCAACCCCATCATCGAATTAATGTAGATTAAATCAAATCACATATAAATACATTGTCATGAAGCCCAGAGGAGCAAAGGTAATGGTGACTGTGCCGGAGACGCACATTAGTCGGTGTACATCTGGCCTGAAAGCTGCCATGACAAAGCTGTCATCCTTATTAAATAAAATACACTGTCTCTTTTAGAGTATAGCCCATTTGAGAAATCTCAGTGCTTGATTTCCCTGCAGATCCCAAAGGCAAGAGCGTCATAGATCAAATTCTTCAAAACAGAGAAAGTTAGTTAGTCTACCCTTCAGACCTTCGGTGCCTCCTCATTTCATGGAACCTTCCCCCTTTGTGATGAGGGATTGTATGTGTCACAGTTATGTAATAGGTACTTATAAATAACAACAAAAATAGCTATTAATTACTTAATCATATTTCCTGATTAAGTATAAATGACAAGCTCCAGTGGGACCTTCTGGAACGTCCAACAATAATTGTATTGGAAATATCTATTTTGGGCGATTCCTGACGTCAGACAATGCGTTATTTGGATCCTTGTTCTAGTGATCATCAGTGTGTTACTGTAACTGCTGCATTGTGCTCCAGAAACAAGCAGTGAGGCTAGATTTAGAAAAGACTAGCTACATTTGAACATTCTTGGCCAGGAAAAATCTATCCGCAGCAGTCCACTGGGAAAATGCTGAGCTCCACATTTTTAAGGATCTCCTTGTATCTTTATTTCTCCCTATAAAGCTGATGTAGATGACGAAGCATGTGCCACTTATGGAAAGTTATGTAAAACAAATGGTGAACATCTATTGTTGTCAATCATTTGTGTAAAGGAAAATAGGAAATGTTTAGATGACTTTAATCATTGCACACACACATATACCAACACACAGATACATAATCCTAAGCGTTTTTCTCATGCCCAATGTAATTTGTCTCAATGCAACACTGTAGCTCAGAAGTAAAAGCTCCTGCATTTTTGATTGCTTTTCCCTTGGTGGTATTGCATTAGAATAGATTGATTACCTTTGGCATGCACAATTTATTTGACTCCAATGTCCTCTCACCGCGCCATTCCTGTTTGTCTGAGGACATAAATAAGCGCATGCGCGTGTGTGTGTTTATGTCTGTGTGTGTGTGTGTGTGTCTGTGTGTATTATTGAGTGCATATAAATCTAAATCAAATCAAATTGTATTTGTCACATGCGCCGACTACAACAGGCTACCTTACCGTGAAATGCTTACTTACAAGCCCTTAACCAACAATGCAGTTTTTATTTAATTTTTTTATTTATTTCACCTTTATTTAACCAGGTAGGCAAGTTGAGACAAGTTCTCATTTACAACTGCGACCTGGCCAAGATAAAGCAAAGCAGTGTGACACATACAACACAGAGTTACACATGGGATAAACAAACGTAGAGTCAATAACACAATAGAAAAAATATATAATAAGTTAAAGAAATAGAGTTATGAAAATATTTATTAAATAAAAATATTAAATAAAAAGTAACACAATAAAATAACTATAACGAGGCTATATACATGAGGTACCGGTTACTGGTACCGAGTCAATGTGTGGGGGTATATGTTGTCGAGGTAATTTGTACATGTAGGTGGGGGTAAAGTGCACAATGTATTGTTGTCTCTACCTTCTTGCCCTTTGCGCTGTTGTCTGTGCCCAATAATGTTTGTACCCTGTTTTGTGCTGCTACCATGTTGTGCTGCTGCCATGTTGTGTTGCTACCATGTTGTTGTCATCTTGTGTTGCTACCATGATGTGTTCTTATGTGTTGCTGCCATGCTATGTTGTTGTCTTAGGTTTCTCTTTATGTAGTGTTGTGTTGTCTCTCTGGTCGTGATGTGTGTTTTGTCCTATATTTATATTTAATTCATTTTTATTTTTAAACCCAGCCCACGTCCCCACAGGAGGCATTTTGCCTTTTGGTAGGCCGTCATTGTAAATAACTGACTTGCCTAGTTAAATAAAGGTTAAATAAAATTTTATTAAATAAAAAAGTTACTAAAAACCAGATAGCAGCCGCAGTGTAATAACAAAAGGAGGAGGGGGGGGGGGGGGGGGGGGGGGATCAATGTAAATAGTGCGGGTGGCCATTTGACTAATTGTTCAGCAGTCTTATGGCTTGGGGGTAGAAGCTGTTAAGGAGCCTTTTGGACATAGACTTGGCTCTCCAGTGCCGCTTACCTTGCGGTAGCAGAGAGAACAGTCTATGACTTGGGTGACTGGAGTCTTTGAGGATTTTTTGGGCCTTCCTCTGACACTGCCTATTATATAGTGATGTACTGGGCCATACGCACTACCCTCTGTAGCACCTTATGGTCAGATGCCGAGCAGTTGCCATAGCAGGCAGTGACGGAACCAGTCAGGATGCTCTTGATGGTGTAGAACCTTTTGAGGATCTGGAGACCCATGCTAAATCTTTTCAGTCTCCTGAGTGGGAAAAGCCGTTGTCGTGCCCTCTTCACGTCTGGCTTGGTGTGTTTGGACCATGATAGTTTGTTGGTGATGTGGACACCAAGGAACTTAAACTCTCAACCCGCTCCACTACAGCCCGTCAATGTGAATGGGGGCATGTTCGGCCCCCCTTTTCCTGTAGTCCACGATCAGCAACTTTGTCTTGCTCACGTTGAGGGAGAGGTTGTTGTCCTGGCACCACCCTGCTAAGTCTCTGACCTCCTCCCTATAGGCTGTCTCATCATTGTCGGTGATCAGGCCTACCACTGTTGTGTCGTCAGCAAACTTAATGATGGTGTTGGAGTCGTGCTTGGCCACGCATATAGACCTAGAGTGTAGGAGATGTTGTAATGTCTATGTTAATAGTTAGCTTAAGTGATTATATGTGTTTATGCATAAGTGTCTGCAGTTTGTGTGATTAACTTGTGCGTGTGCGTGTGTGTACTGCGTGCGTTGGTGAATGTGTAGGGCAGTAACGTGATGGAGGACTTGGACCTTAGAGATATGGGAATCACTGACCCTGGACACAGAAAGAAGATCCTCCACGCAGCACGCAGCTTGCCCAAGGTAGTTATCATCAGTCAAGGGCACCACCTGTAACCTTTTACCTGGTTGACCATTCATCTAAGAACATCAAGGTGTCAAAGAGTGTGCATTGGATTTATCTACGTTTGTGCATAATATTATCAATCATGATAGGATGACCGGTATTGTAAAGTAGCTTGGATCTTGCCTGTAGCTATGGCAAAAGAGATCCTATAAAAAAGCGCTTTGACATTGGTTATGGTTGGAATATCCTGAAGGGAATTATGAAATCCTGCTTTTATTTTAATGTATTTTGATCTATTTTCTGCCCCTGTCTGTAGGTGAAGGCCCTGGGCTGTGATGGCAGCACCTCTCTCTCCACCTGGTTGGATGTGCTAGGTCTGCAGGAGTACCTGCCTAACTTCCTGTCTAGCGGCTACCGTACCTTGGACTGTGTGAAGAACCTATGGGAGTTGGAGATTGTCAACGTGAGGCCAATGTTTTGTTAGTGAATTATAGAGTGCCTCAGGGAGGAGACAGTGCTGTACTGAGCTTAAGGCAAAACAGATTTGAGCTGAATAATTGAGGAGTCCATTCTGTCTGCCTGTTGTGTGCCGGCATGGGTGTCCAACTATGTATTTCATTGGAGGCTGCTGATGGGAGGATGGCTCATAATAATGGCTGAAACGTAAATGGAATGGCATTAAACACATGGAAACCATGTATTTGATACTATTCCACTAATTCCACTCCAGCCATTACCACGAGCCCGTCCTACCCAATTAAGGCGCCACCAACCTCCTGTGGTGTATTTTCATTCAAATTTGTTTTTGCCAGTATTAGTGTTCATATGCACACAGCCCTTTGTACAGTCTAGTCACCATTGTGTCCCATCTGTGCCGGTTTCTGTAGGTGTTGAAAATCGGCGTTCTGGGCCACAGGAAGAGGATCATAGCGTCTCTGGCAGAGCGGCCCTATGAGGAGGCCCCGACCAAATCACAGATCTCTCACCGTCTCTCACAGATCAGGGTTAGTTAGAGCCTTGACACATTTTAACAATAATTTCACCTGTATGACACTACATAACATTCTAAAACCTAATTGAAATGTGTATTGAGTCACTATTTTGTTTTAAATCTTTCACGCCCACGTCATCAATCTGATCAATCAATCTGTATGTGTCAGTTTCAGGACTTGTTGTCCCAGACAGGGACCTCTGCTCTGAGTCAGATGGACCCGTCCACCAGTCGCTCCATGGACATGCTCCTGCCCCTGGGAGAGGCAGGCAGGAGGAGGAGAGCCATGGACCAGGACTGCAGTGTGTCCCTGCGCTCCTACAGCGAGAGACCACGCTCTCACGTTAGTTCTCCTGCCAAAACGCTGTCTTTACCTGTAGCTCATGAAGTGACTAAAATATATTTCTCTGTGGTATGCTTGGGATAATCATGTCATAAAGAGAGGAAGCTGCTGCTGGGGTGATCTGAAACAGAAGCTGTTATGTGTTTAACAGATTATTGGGTCATTCTATGCTTGTATTAAATATATATTGATCAGTCAAAGTGTTACAGCATCTTTGTAGTTTTATTATCCAGTAATATTTTGTGACAGAATTGTATGCCATAAGCATCCCTGTACACTACAGAATCAATCCATCTCTACTGTATGTGTCTTTCTAGGACAGACAGAGTGACAGACATAGGGAACCCCGTTTGACCCTTCGGCCGCCTAGCCAGTCTGCCACATACGCTACAGTGTCCGCTTGGCATCACCAGCCTGAGAAACTCATCTTAGAGTCCTGTGGGTATGAGGCCAGTGTAAGTCATTTCTACGGTCATTATGCCCCCTGAAGATAAGTCACCGACACTTTCAGCTATCCAATATTGATCATTGCTTGATGTATCAGAAATTGATAGTTCAGAGATGATAACCTTTTTTGTTGCTTCTTTTCCAGTATTTAGGATCAATGATTATCAGGGATCTACGGGGGATTGAGTCAACTCAAGAAGCCTGTGCCAAAATTAGGGTACGTGATGTCATCGTACTGCAGATCAATATTCAATAATTATTTTCTAGCACTCCATATTGATATGGAACCCCTTGCCATTTTCTTTCTACTTCTAGAAGTCGAAGGACCATTCAAGAAAGGGTCCTGTTGTCATCCTTTCCATCACCTATAAAGGGGTCAAGTTTATGGACGCAGCCACTAAGGTACTGGGAGCCTGCAGGCAATGAGAGATGCATGATGATGTCAGAAGCATAATTTCCCTACTTCGCTCTCTCATACTGATTCCTCTAAAACAAAGATAGCACCGTTGGTGCCGATGAAGTCTATTGTTTCTGGTCGATGTTGTTGTTCCTGTTGCTGCTCAGTTCTATCCTGTTCTTCTGTCCTCTCACCAGACCATAGTAGCCGAGCATGAGATTAGGAACATCTCCTGTGCAGCCCAGGACCCTGAGGAACTCTGCACCTTCGCCTATATCACCAAGGACAATAAAAGTGGCCACCACTTCTGCCATGTCTTCAGCACTGTGGAAGTGGTGAGGAACAGGATGATGACACCAACCCAAACCCTTCAATCACTCCATACATTATTATTACTCCATAAGACTACAAATGTAGGATCTTAATTTGATCACTTTTTTGTTGCTGAGAATTGTCCTGCACAGCAGGAAGGTTTTAAAATGCTTATAACTTTTGTAATTTCCACTTTAAAATGTCAGACTTGAGTTGCCCTAATGTAAAATGTATCAACCCCTACAAAAAATGTCCATTAATTATAATCCACATTTTCTGTTGCTGCAGGATTATTTTCCTGCTGTAGCCAACTGGCTCAAATTAAGATTCTACATATGTATGCCAAAATACAATCACCCATTTCCCACCTTAAAATATTTCTAAAGTACTCTGACTATTATTAATTTAACTATAAATGCCATATAATATCATAAAATGTTTGGTAGGAAAAGGTTTATTGGAATTTGGCAACCTGCTGACAAAACTGCATATAACTTCATATCTTGATTAATTAAATTGCCTTAATGTCTTGATTAAAGTAATGCACCTGCTGTCATGCAAATAACTTCATATCTTGATTAGTCTCTTTTAAAGCCATGTTTCAAAAAGGCCTGGCACACGATACAAAGCTACATCTCGATTGTCTAATTGCATCCTTGATTAACATAGTGCTCCTGCTATGAATGGCATCTCAATGACAAAAATGCTGATTTATTGTAATTAGTACCTCATTCAGAGTTCCTCAAAGTAGCTGTCAGTCACTACTGCAACCGTCTGTTCATTCTTTACTCCCTCCCTCGCTACAGACCCAGACCTATGAGATCATCCTGACGCTGGGTCAGGCCTTTGAGGTGGCCTATCAGCTGGCTCTCCAGACCAAAGCCAGGCAGTATGTCCCAGTCCCCCCACCATCTCTGGGGTCAGAGGTCATTGAGACCAAATCCAGCCGGCCCACATCACAGCAATGGAGCAGCATGAGGAGATCAACAGTGAGTACCACACACTGAGCACAAACACAAATCTCACTCGTAGTACAACATGTGTGTTTCTGTACGTGCATTATGTGTATATACATACTGTGTTTCTGTATATTCAGCATGTATGTGTAGATGTGTATGTGTTTATGCAGAAATATGCACGATCAGATGACTCACAAAGTGTTCCTTCGGAGTTGAAACCACTGATCACCCTGTTACAAACAAAGGAAGACTTGTAGAGAGATGAAATTGATGAGTCATTATTTTGCTACCAATCTCATCTCCCTGACTCTGAGTCACTCAGATCGGAGTAGATTTTCCTGCAACCATACAATATAAGAACCATGATGAATGAATAGTCTTTTTTGTTGTTGTTGCTTACAGCCAGGATATCATTTCCTATGGGAGTAAAGAGAGAGAGGGAGAGCTGTGTCTCTGCTGGTCACCAGGCCCCTCCTCTGTTTCCATGTATATTGATTGAGAGTGTTACGTAAATGTTTGCGTATGCCTCAGGCCATGTATGGATGTATTAACCTTTCAGGCCCCAGAATAATGAACAGTCAGTGATCACTGTCACCTGATAAGGCTGCACCGTCTGGACTACGTATGCACACGGCTCAACATGTTTATGCATCCACACAAATCACTGTGCTTTATTATCTACTACAATATATTATGAGGTACAATATATGAGGTATAATATATGAGGTATAAGATATAGGTATATATAAGGTATTATCAGGGGCGCAACTTTCACTGGGGACGGGGGAGAAATGTCCCCCCCACATTCTGAAATTGCATTTTTGTCCCCTCCAGTTTTATCATTGGAATGTGATACAAAACGAGGCAACGGTATGTTTTAGGACAATACGGACGCTTCCGAGTGTTCGGGTAGGGTGTTTAGAGTGTTTATCCGCCTGGATAAAAAAATAACTAAAAAACAACATTATGCCCCCCCCACTTCTAAAACCAAAGTTTCACCCCTGGGTATAATATATGAGGTATATTATATGAGGTATAATATGTCAGGTATAATATATGAGATATAATATATTAGCTATAATATTTGACGTTGAATACATTAGGTATAATATATGAGGTAATCAGTAAGCAGCATAATGCACAAGTTGGTGGTATTTATGATCGAGTTTTAGGCAGTGGAATTTTAGGGACATCTAAAACACGAGAACTAAATTTGCTGCTGTTAATGTGGACAATGATTTCACAATTGTGAGATGACCTTTCCTTTTTCCCGACGTGATTTAATTCTTGCCAGGTGGGCACTGTTTTTGTCCCATGTACATTATGGCATAAATCACTGTGCAGCTGAATACTGTCAGTGTTGGGGAAGCTACTCTGAAAATATAATTTACCTTGCTACCAATTACTTCACATTGGAAAATGTTGAGCTGCACTAAAGCTAATTAGTTTACTTACTAAAGTAACTTTGAAACAGTAGTTGACTACATCCAAACTGCTTTGTGATACATTATCATATCTACATCTGAAATGTCATAGACTACAAATTACAAGAGCTCAAAAGTTAACAGAATGTGTAATTAACCTATTAAACACAAAAACTATGTTTCAAATAAGAATATTTTATTTTAAGTGAGAAAATGTTATTTTAGCAAGAAAAGTAGTGAGTAGTTCCAGTAGTTAGCTACACCGCTACATGACAAAAATGTAATTAACTACTGAAACACTACCAATATTTTTATTTAGTTTAACTACCACCAATCTACTGCAAAATGGGGTTAAATTACTAGTTGAACTATATGTAGTTCACTACTTCTAAACACTGCACTGTGTACCCTGTACTGTACTGCCTGTGCCTAGATACTGAAGGGAACCTGGCTAGTACAGTCCAGTCTAGTTGGCAGATGAGATAAAGCTCTGCTATGCCAGCTGCTGTCTAGTATCAAACAAAGTTTCAGTTCAATCTTAACAACATTATTTGTCTACACCAAATAGGATGTGATAAACAACCTAGATGATTCACTCTTTACAGGATATCTTGCACCGCATTGGTCAGTTCAGTGCCACTATACATGATCTGTCCTTCTATTTCCCTGTTTAACATTTCTTTGCTCTTCTCTTCTTGATCCTCGTTTCCCAGGGTGCCCCTCCGCTAGAATGCCGCTGCTGTTACTGTCACACGTGTACTACCCACCGCCCCACCTTCCTCCCGTTGCACTCTGTTAGCCCTGGAGTCCAGGTCCTGCTCTCTCCTCCTTTCCGCTATACTTCATCATCCATCTGCTAACCTACCTGACATACCTCTAACTCTCTCTCTCTTGTCATTCCATGTCCATCTTTTGTTTTTTTCCAGGCACTTCATGTACTGTAGCTACAGAATATTTGCCCTTTTGATTTGACTTAGCCTACACTGAATTTCTGTCACATTCTCTATTTTCTCATAGTCATTCCATTTGAGCTTTTTTAAGATAAGCAGTTCTTTCTCATGAATTGTTTCCTGAGGATAATTAGGCTACAGCTTAGATTTGACTTAACCAGCTACAAATGATTTATGGCTTAACAGTTGTGCTGCTAATGATCTAGTGTTTTAATTGCATAGCTGTGTGATAAGTACAAATAGCAATATGCTTAAGGTGGCCTATTTAGTCTTAATCCTGCAATATTACTCAGCTTTTGGATTCAGATGAATATGATACTGGACAGCTATAATTTATATACAGTACCAGTAAAAAGTTTGGACAAACCTACTCTCAAAAGAGTTTTTCATAATTTTTTACTGTTTTCTACATTGGAGAATAATAGTCAGTACAGCATAACAATCAAATAACACACATGGAATCATGTTGTAACCCAAAAAGTGTTAAACAAACCAAAATATATATATTTTTTTGTAATTCTTCAAAGTAGCCACCCTTTGCCTTGATGACAGCTTTGCACACTCTTGGCATTCTCTCAACCAGATTCACCTGGAATGCTTTTCCAACAGTTTTGAAGGAGTTCCCACATATGCTGAGCACTTGTTGGCTGCTTTTTCTTCACTCTGCAGTCCAACTCATCCCAAACCATCTCAATTGGGTTGAGGTCGGGTGATTGTGGAGGCCAGGTCATCTGATGCAGCACTCCATCACTCTCCTTCTTGGTCAAATAGCCCTTTCACAGCCTGGAGGTGTGTTGGATCATTGTCCTGCTGAAAAACAAATGATAGTCCAACTAAGCGCAAACCAGATGGGATGGTGTATCGCTGCAGAATGTTGTGGTAGCCATGCTGGTTAAGTGTGTCATCAGCAAAGCATCCCCATACCATCACACCTCCTCCTCCATGCTTCACGGTGCAAACCACACATGCGGAGATCATCCGTTCACCTACTCCGTGTCTCACAAAGACACGGCGGTTGGAACCAAAAATCTCAAATTTGGACTTATCAGACCAGAGGACAGATTTCCACCAGTCTAATGTCCATTGCTTGTGTTTCTTGGCCGAAGAAAGTATCTTCTTCTTATTGGTGTCCTTTAGTAGTGGTTTCTTTGCAGCAATTCAACAATGAAAGCCTGATTCACGCAGTCTCCTCTAAACAGTTGATGTTGAGATGTGTCTGTTACTTGAACTCTGTAAAGCATTTATTTGGGCTGCAATCTGAGGTGCAGTTAACTCTAATGAACTTAACCTCTGCAGCAGAGGTAACTCTGGGTCTTCCTTTCCTGCGGCGGTCCTCATGGGAGCCAGTTTCATCATAGCGCTTGATGGTTTTTGCGACTGCACTTGAAGAATATTTCAAAGTTCTTGAAATTTCCCGGATTGACTGACCTTCATGTCTTAAATTCATGATGGACTGTCATTTCTCTTCGCTTTCTTGAGCTGTTCTTGCCATAATAAGGACTTGGTCTTTTACCAAATAGGGCTATCTTCTGTATACCACCCCTACCTTGTCACAACACAACTAATTGTCTCAAACACATTAAGAAGGAAATCAATTCCACAAATTAAATTTTAACAAGGCACACCTGTTAATTGAAATGCATTCCAGGTGACTACCTCATGAAGCTGGTTGAGAAAATGCCAAGAGTGTGCAAAGGCAAAGGGTGGCTACTTTGAAGAATCTCAAATATAAAATATATTTTTGATTTAACACTTTTTTGGTTATTACATGATTCCATATGTGCTATTTCATAGTTTTGATGTGTTCACTATTGTTCTACAATGTAGAAAATAGTACAAATAAAGAAAAACCCTTGAATGAGTAGGTTTGTCCAAACTTTTGACTGGTACTGAATATGTAGACAGTAGTATATTTCAGTTTTGCATTGCCACAATGTACTTTATTTGGGGTTTATCGGTGGTATTTAGTGTAATCAGACATACAGGACTACTAATTGAAGTTAATTTTCTTATAAGGAAAAGCTATAACATATGATGTTTATCCTGGTAGTAATCAGTGTTTCTGGCTGTTCATGTGTTAACAGAGACACTTTTTTTTCTTGGTGAACCTATTGTTTAAGAGCGCATGTTTGAATCCTTACGGTGTTTTCACATTTTCACTTCATTTGAAGCCCAGACTAAGAGACAGATGGGAGTGTGTGTGGTCTGTTAGGTCTCCAGCAGCCTGTTTTGTTATCAGACATCTATAAGTTGTGGATTGAGCCCTGGTGTCTGTGATTCTAGCATCACTGGACTGTGCCTTTAATCCACTTGCACGTGCTGAGGACTTGAGTGTGCAACTCTCATCCCCCCTCCCCTCCCCCGGCAGATTGACCCTCTGGAGATGGATGCAGACATGCAGTCCCTGGGCAGCACCACCTGGCTCTTCAACCAGAGAGACTCCAACAAGCGCCCTGTCAGCACCAAGTACGAGACCACCATATTCTGAGACTGGATCCCCTGCCCCATCCCCACCTCGCACTAGCACCCAGTTTGACCCCTTCCCTCTACCGCCCTCTCTCTCTCACAAGCCCTATGCCTTCTCACTGTGATGGTAGCATCCCTCAGGGCTGCCCCCTCTTCTTTGCCCTGCCCTACACAAACCTCACCCTGCTCTGACATCACACATCCCTGCAGCTCTCTCCTGTTCCTCACCCCTTGGCAGCCCCTGCTCCTCCTGCAGCCACTGATGGAGCCCCTTGACTTGTGGATGGACCTGAACTGAACCTACAATGGCCCTGCTCTCTCAACCGATCTGCCTCCTCCTCCTCCCAACTACTTGCATTTGCATCCACCCACTATTAGGTTTATCATCATTGAAGACACTGTGGATTTTTGTTCTCTTCCTGTCATGCCATTATTTTCCAAGTGACTCCCTTCAGTCAAAACAAGCATGACTTTTTTCTGTTGAGCTACTTGTTGCATTTTTACCTGATAGTAACATGATAAGCATTGGCTGTACTGCCAATGTGAACAAGAAAATAACAAACCTTCATAAGTACCTCTTTTTATCTAACGCCAAAGGATTACTACTCTTGTGATATTATCAATTTACCGTTTTGGTCCTATATAGAGTGGAACAAAGAACATTATCATGTCCCAAACAACCTCCTCAGTCATAAACAATATTTTACCCCCTTCCCAAAAGGATTAACAATTTTTTATTTTTAATGCCATGTTTATTTTTGTATTTCACTTGTTTTTTGCTAAAGGCAAGTTCAATATTTTTCTTTCCCTATCTGTAGCTTGTCCTGTCTTGCCAGGCATCTACCACTGTGAGGCGCTGTGAGGAGACACATCACCTGGGATGCATGAAGGACAAAAAATCTATAAGAAAAAAAAAAACTTTTTCCACATATTTTTTTTTATCATACATTGATGGATCATCAAGGAATCTTCCCTTTCCATTTAAAATGGATCAAGAACTGAACCTCAAATTTCTGTGTGCTCTTCTTGTACACAACTTCGTCATCAATCTGTCAAGATCAGTAGCCTTAATTACTTCAATCTGGCCATCTATCAGTTTATCTAAATGTAATCAATTGAGCATCCCTTGCCATCATCACACAATCTCCACACCTGCTGACTGCTACATGCGTATTCCATGGTTAAAAAGACTAACAGCACTTTTGAGTTGACAACACATGAACACTTTGACTGAGCTGTAATGAAGTTGTTGTAATGGTACAGGTTTGTCCAGATAATAATGTCTATAATGCTCTGTAGCTTCACAGTGTACATGGTGCCTCACCAGTCATTTTATTACCAAGAGAGACAATCATCAGAGACTGTTTGGCTCATCAGAGAACACTGTGTTAAAACATGGCACTATACCTTAAAAAAAATTATTGTTTTAAAATGGATATGGTTGGTTTCTTTAATAAGATATGCTTTTAAAAAGACCAGGGCTTCCTGAAATATATTTAGTGAAAGAAACCAAGGGAAGCAAGACCACAATCTATCGGCGTAGTAAATAATTTAAGTACAAATGTATGAGAAATTACCAAAACACCATGGTCATGAAGGCCATATTTTGGGTATGTCCAAGGAATTTTGAGGGCAATAATAGAATTTGCCAATTCATGGTGATGGATTCAAGATATTTCCAATAACATTGTTTTAATTTTAGACAATTTACGAGGCAAGGCACATTTGTGTTGCTGGACTCCTTATGTTGCATCTTATCAAGATTACGTGGGTTGTAATCCATGCCATAGCACATAGGTTCAGTATGAGGTACACTATGTTTAAACAAATTAGTCACAAAAAAATGAGCGACAGGGCCAAAGATTCAGGCTTACTCATGGAACTTTACATTTGAGGGATCAAAATGTAATTAGATATGCTTTCATTGTGCAAATAGTTTTTGTTTGAAAATATCTGTGAAACTGCATTCTTGTTTTTCCTTTCACAGGGATTTATACCGCAGGTCTAGTTATCTACACTATATATACAAAATATGTGGACACCCCTTATAATTAGTGAATTCGGCTATTTCAGCCACACCCGTTGCTAACAGGTGTATAAAATTGAGCATACAGCCACGCACTCTCCATAGACAAACATTGGCAGTAGAATGGCCTTACTAAAGAGGTCAGTAACTTTCAATATGGCACCATCATACTGTAGGATGCCACCTTTCCAACAAGTCAGTTCGTCAAATTTCTGCCCTGCTAGAGCTTCCCTGGTCAACTGTAAGTGTTGTTATTGTGAAGTGGAAACGTCTAGGAGCAACAACGGCTCAGCCGTGAGGTGGTAGGCCACACAAGCCCACAGAACGGGACTGCCGAGTGTTGAAACGCGCAGCATGTAAAAAATCATCTGTGCTCGGTTGCAACACTCACTACCAACTTCCAAATTGCTTCTGGAAGCAACGTCAGCACAATAACTGTTCGTCAGGAGCTTCACGAAATGGGTTTCCATGGCCGAGCAGCCGCACACAAGCCTAAGATCACCATGCGCAATGCCAAGCATTGGCTGGAGTGGTGTAAAGTTTGTCGCCATTGGACTCTGGAGCAGTGGAAACGCGTTCTCTGGAGTGATGAATCACGCTTCACCATCTGGCAGTCCGACAAACTAATCTGGGTTTGGCGGATGCCAGGAGAACGCTACCTGCCCGAATGCATAGTGCCAATTGTCAAGTTTGGTGGAGGAGGAATAATGGTCTGGGGCTGTTTTTCATATTTCGGGCTAGGCCCCTAAGTTCCAGTGAAGGGAAATCTTCACTGACATTCTAGAAAATTCTGTGCTTCCAACTTTGTGCCAACAGTTTGGGGACGGCCCCTTCCTGTTTCATTATGACAATGCCCCCGTTCACAAAACGAGGTCCATACAGAAATGGTTTGTCGGTGCGTAAGAACTTGACTGGCCTGCACAGAGTCCTGACCTCAACCCCATCGAACACCTTTGGGGTGAATTGGAATGGTGACTGCGAGCCAGGCCTAATCGGCCAAAATCAGTGCCCAACCTCACTAATGCTCTTGTGGCTGAATGGTCCCCACAGCAATGTTCTAACATCTAGTGGAAATCTTTCCCAGAAGAGTGGAGGCTGTTATAGCAGCAAAGAGGGGACCAAATCCATATTAATGCTCATGATTTTGGAAAGAGATGTTCAACAAGGTGTCCACATACTTTTGGTCATGTAGTGTGTCTGTTGGCTCAATCTGTTTGTGTTTTGCTCAACTTATTCTGTGTGCTGTGTAGCCTTGTGTTTGTGTCCTCGTGGGAAGATGGCTTGTTCTGTCTCTAGCTGCTGTCCTCATTCTGTGTCCCCTGCTGCAGGAGATGTTATGTTTAGCCTTTCTCCAAACGACACCTGGTTAATACAGGATGGCTGACTGGAGAATGACTGTTAAGACGTGCTAGTCTCTGTGCGGTACTGCAGCTGTGTCTCATCGTCAATCTGTCCTGTTCTGACTGTTGCTGTACTGATGCATGTGGCAGTATTTGCGTTTGGTCCTCTGATGGCCCATTGAGGTGTACGTACGTAGCAGTGTCTGTTTTGTTTTATCTTATAATTTGGTGTTTTGTTTTACTTTTTTCTTCGTTTCACAAATATAGCACCTCATCTCATTTACATTGTCCAGCATTGTCATTTCTCTTGCACTAAGTATGTTCCTCCCTGTTATGTGTTGAAATCATGAAAATACATTCAACCTGTTTTGGTTTGGGTGCATATAAAAGCCTTAAGTTTTTAAAGAGCAGAGGCTATTTCAAGCAGACACAATGTGGTGGCATGATTTGGCTGTGCATGCTTCTGTTTTTTAACGTCAGTGTTTTCCTTGTGTAGCTCACTCCAGCGTTCAAGTTTCCGGACACCAAGCTGTGAGTTGAAGTGGAGCAGCCAATGTGGGTGTCTGCGTGTGTGTAGACTAGAGCCAGAGAGACCAACAGGGATACATTCAGCGGGTCTATGAGGGACTGTTTGATAAGGTCTGCTGCCTTCTACCACCTCTCCTGAATACCAAGTAACAGAGAAATTATAACCTTACACTAGCTGTCTGTCCACTGGGTAAGCAGGGCCTGTCTCCTATCTTGAGAAGGTCAGTCTGAAAGGTCAAATATCCTCCCTGGCCTCACACTGACTGTCTTTACCTCCACATCTGACTTCCTGTAAGTACAGTAATATACAGAATATAGACAATTAATGATGGGCCATTAATGACAATTTTTATTGATTCAGGTATATTTGAGATTATCATGTTGTTACTACCAGGATCAAGAAGAGAGAACAAGAGTACATGAATCAAATGTAGAACTACTGTACCAGCATAATAATGCTAAGCCCATGTATTTGTGGGCAAAGTATAGTTTGTCAATGATAATGTGATAATGTTTAAAAATGTAAAGCAATATATACCTGAAATTAAATAGTACAATGGAACATCTCATTCTTAAGGTATTTGATTGTGTCTTAGGGCATCTTACTTGCATGGGAGTTTGAAGGAGCTGCCAGACAATATATTCTATGAGAGCTAATTGCATCTCTTTGTCACTAAGACAAGCCCAGGGACTGGCAGAGGAGATAGATGTATGCATGCAAAAGTCATACTCCCTCACTAGCAGACATTTGGAACAAATCATGTGATGGAAATAAACTGATGCATTTTTTAAATACACAATATTTATATGGCTAACTGATGTAGTAAGAGGATGAAATATATTATTCAATGGAGGGACAACTATTTAAAATTAGGAAGAAAATGCAACTTACAAACTCTTTACCCTTGTAAAAACTGGAAGCTTTTACACATGTAGCTTCTACAGGCTGTATTTAGTATCTGTATTTAGTGTGAGATCTTAGCATGGTATTGTAGGTTTAAATCACTTACCAGTAAGTAAATAGTATAAAAAGGGATGAACACCAGCAGATACTATGATCCTCAAAGACTGACATACCACACACAGTATGTAGTGAATTTCAGAACAGTTGATGCACTAGGCCAGGGATGGACAACTTTGGTGGGGGTCACAACAGAGGTATCATGCCCATAGGGAGAACACAGGCATGTGCCCTTTCAGATGTGTTCTGTTAAAAACATTATTTAAAATAATCATTTTTTTCTGTAATACTACCAGCCACTTAGCACCTTCATGAAGTTGGTTTTGTCTAGCCTAATCTCCCAACCTCATAACTAGTTACCAAAAAGCCATTTAAGGCTATTAATCAAGGTAGAGCAGCTGGCTTGTCTATCTTAGCTGGAAAAGTTGGTAGATTTTAGAAAAGCAAGCAATAGCTAAGAGCTCTATTCAATCAGATCCGCTTTAGCCAACATCCGCATAGTAGTTGTTTTGGCGGTGTCGGAGGTGGAACTGCGGTGAAGCTGTCATTATACCTAAAGCGGACATTGCCATTGGCTACATTGCCATTGGCTACACAGTCGCATTAAGAGAAATCCAGCAGCCAGCAATCCCATGCAGCCATGTTTCCAAGTTCAAAAACTGGAATGTGAGATGTAATCTACACCTTGATTAGGATGATATAAATCCTAACTTTCAATTTGAGTGTAATTTACTTCTAATGCGAGTGGGGGCGGGTGTGCCTTCCTGACAATGATCACAAGCGCAGCTGTCACCGATTTAATGTCTCCAACGCAATTACAACTCCAAAGCGTCTGCTATGAGGGTGTCTGCTATTGCCGGTTAACGCTTGATCTGATTGAATATAGACCTAAATGTACTGAATAAGACTTATTTTCAATCCTTTACCCAGATTTGAGCAGAGATGCAGAGAAGAATATATATCTATATTTTTTTACATAGAATTAAGCGTAATGTTTATGGCTCTAGATTGCAGGAAAAAGCTGTTTCAGGTGTTTGAAAAATGCAAAATTCTTCAACTTATTCTCCACCTCCCAGCGATCCCCACATACTTTGTGCCCCCTCAGATTTTGGGAGTGCATGACTCCCCTGGGCTACAAGTTGCCCATCCCTGTGTTAGGCTAAGACCTCCAATGATGAAGTGTGGTTATAATATAATAATGTTTAACTCTGTAATGAGATGGAATGCTGAATTCCATCAGGCTGGGTGGCACCTCAATTATTTGTTAAGGGCAGTGATAGCCTAATAATTTATCCTAGAAATTACTACAGAATATTATTGACCAAGATCATATGGCCTTATACTCACACTTTTATACTTCAGAAGTTCTTTATAAGACATGTAAGTGTATGTACAGTGTATAATGGTTTATGTATACAGTACCCGTCAAAAGTTATTCCACATCGTAGAATAATAGTGAAGACATCAAAACTATGGAATAACAGAAAAGGAATCATGTAGAAACCAAACAAAGTTGCCTTGATGACAGCTTTGCACACTCTTCGCATTCTCCCAACCAGCTTCACCTGGAATGCTTTTCCAACAGTCTTGAAGGAGTTCCCAAATATGCTGAGCACTTGTTGGCTGCTTTTCCTTCACTTTGCAGTCCAACTCATCCCTAACCATCTCAATTGGGTTGAGGTCGGGTGATTGTGGAGGCCAGGTCATCTGATGCAGCACTCCATCACTCTCATTCTTGGTCAAATTGCCTTTACACAGCCTGGAGGTGTGTTGGGTCATTGTCCTGTTGAAAAACAAATGATAGTCCCACTAAGCACAAACCAGATGGGATGGCGTATCGCTGCAGAATGCTGTGGTGGCCATGCTGGTTAAGTGTGCCTTGAATTCTTAATAAATCACTGACAGTGTCACCGGCAAACCACCCCCACACCATCACACCTCCTCCTCCATGCTTCACGGTGGGAACCACACAAGTGGAGATCATCCGTTCACAAAGACATAGCGGTTGGAACCAAAATTCTCAAATTTGGACTCATCAAATCAAAGGACAGATTTCCACTGGTCCAATGTCCATTGTTTGTGTTTCTTGGCCCAAGCAAGTCACGTATTCTTATTGGTGTCCTTTAGTAGTGGTTTCTTTGCAGCAATTCGACCATGAAGGCCTGATTCACCCAGTCTCCTCTGAACAGTTGATGTTGAGATGTGTCTGTTACTTGAACTCTGTGAAGCATTTATTTGGGCTGCAATTTCTGAGGTTGGTAACTCTAATGAACTTATCCTCTGCAGCAGAGGTAAATCTGGGTCTTCCTGTCATGACAGCCAGTATCATCATATTGCTTGATGGTTTTTGCAACTGCACTTGAAATTTCAAAGATCTTGAATTTTCCCACATTGACTGACCTTAATGTCTTAAAGTAATAATGGACTATCGTTTTTTTGCTTATTTGAGCTGTTCTTGCCATAATATGGACTTCGTCTTTTACCAAATAGGGCTATTTTCTGTAAACCATCCCTACCTTGTTGCAACACAACTGATTGGCTCAAATGCATTAAGGATAGAAATTCCATAAATTAACTTTTAACAAGGCACACGTATTAATTGAAATGCATTCCAGGTGACTACCTCATGAAGCTGGTTGAGAGAATGCCAAGAGTGTGCAAAGCTGTCATCAAGGCAAAGGGTGGCTACTTTGAAGAATCTCAAATATAATATATATTTTGATTTGTTTAACACTTTTTTGGTTACTACATGATTCCATGTGTGTTATTTCAAAGTTTTGATGTCTTCACTATTATTCTACAACGTAGAAAATAGTACAAATAACCCTGGAATGAGTAGGTGTGTCCAAACCTTTGACTGGTACTGTAGGTATATCGATTTGTCATTTATGTTGTGAGTAGTATATTGTGCTTAGGGTTACTTACCACTTTAGGTACCCCTTTTCCTTTCACTTACTAAGAAAAACAAACTCCACAATCCTTAGTCTTTCCTTTTGAACATGTTTTTCTCATTACTCTAAAACCAAACAATTAAAATGATAACTGAATTTTGTCTCCACTTCATGAACTTGTTTGAAATAAAAATCATATTGAAACAATGGAGGGAAAAAAATGTCGTCACAAGTCATACATTTTTTTCATATACTGAACAAAAATATTAATGAAACATGCAACAATTTAAAATATTTTACAGATCATATAAAGAAATCAGTCAATTAAAATTAACTCATTAGGCCCTAATCTATGGATTTCACATGACTGGGAATACAGATATGCATCTGTTGGTTACAGACACCCTTAAAAAAAAAAATTAAGGGGCGTGGATAAAAAAGTCAGTATCTGGTGTAACCACCATTTACCTCATGCAGCACAGCACATCTCCTTCACATAGAGTTGATTAGGCTGTTGATTGTGGCCTATGGAATGTTGTCCCACTCCTCTTCAATGGCTTCTTCAATGGCTGTGCGAAGTTGCTGGATATTGGCGGAAACTGTAACATGCTGCCATACACGTTGATCCAGAGCATCCCAAACATGCTCAATGGGTGTCATGTCTGGTGAGTATGCAGGCCATAGAACTGTGACATTTTCAGCTTCCAGGAATTGTGGTCAGATCCTTACGACATGGGGCAGTGCATTATCATGCTGAAACATGAGGTGATGGCGGTGGATGAATGGCACGACAATAGGCCTATGGATCTCGTCACGGTATCTCTGTGCATTCAAATTGCCATTGATAAAATGCAATCATGTTTGATGTCTGCAGCTTATTCCTGTACATACTACTGCCACCATGGGGCACTCTGTTCACATCGTTGACATCAGCAAACCGCTCGCCCACATAACGCCATACACGTACTGTATGTGGTCCGCAGTTGTGAGGCCAGTTGGACGTACTGTCAAATTCTCTAAAACGACGTTAGGGGTGGCTTATGGTAGAGAAATGAACATGAAACTCTCTGGCAACAGCTCTGGTGGACATTCCTGCAACCAGCATACCAATCATGCACCTTTTATTGTCCCCAGCACAAGATAAACCTGTGTAATGATCGTGCTGTTTAATCAGATTCTTGATATGCCACACCTATCAGGTGTATAGATTATCTTGGCAAAGGAGAAATGCTCACTAACAGGGATGTAAACAAATTTGTGCCCATAATTTGAGAGAAATAAGCTTCTTGTGCATATGGAAAACGTCTGGGATCTTTTACTTCAGCTCATGAAACATGGGACCAACACTTTACATGTTGCGTTTATATTTTGTTCAGTTGGTCAGAATGCATAAAAAATGTCACTCAATAATCCCCCAACAAATTTCACACATTATGTAATGTACAGTTCCAAAATATTAATATATATAGATGTATTTTAAATAGTTAAAAAGTGCATACATATCTTTGGTAAGTGCTTTAAATTATACAGTACATACCATTCGATAAACCTACTGTACACATAACAATCTCTAGCTAATGCACATATAATCATTTCCAGCTGACATACATGCAAACTCTAGATATTAGTAAAATGATAATCACAAGGCTTGCCACAACAAATATTATATGTGTCCTGAGGAAAATATATTCCAGTATGATTATATGAAGATCATATAAAGAATATTCTACATTTCTGATGGCCTGTTTTTGGTTTAACAAACGTTACTAATATTTTTATATTCTAAAATCTAAATATACAGTATAAACACTCAACTAGGGTTTGGCCTTTGGCCCAATTTTTCTCTGAGCTAATAGTCAGCGGGCCAGAACATAATTAGTATATAATACTAGCAAAATTAATTGGCCTACACTACAAATTGAATAACATTTTTAAACACATCTGATCAGTACATAATACATTCTGTGACAATAACAATAATTTTGATTACGCTCATAAAATCCCCATGTCTCTATTCAGTTATTATTTTTGTCTATTTCTCTGTGTGTTGATTGGTGGGGAAAAACAGGTTTACTGTAGCCTACACAAATATTTTTTGACGTCAACATTCGTTCCGAACAATTGGCTTGATAGCAAGAGAAAATGTCGCTCTCAATAAGTATCAGGGAAAATGTACGAAGAGATTGCGTTAATTTTACCATATTTTTACATGCCAAGCCAGTGTGTCTTATTTGAAATGCAAATCATTTAATCTCATACGTTATTATGAATCTAAGCATGGAACTTTCAAAGTGGTCTTCCCGCCTGAGACAGAGGCCCGACGCAGAAAGATTTAAGCGTTAACTGCAAGCTACATAAACTGCCTTTTTCTCTGATCTCCAGGAACAAGGAACAAAAATCTCCAGGAACAAGAAAGATGGAAAACAGTCATGGACATGGTGGAAAAACTTGTGGAAGCTTGAGTTGTTCGATTTGGACTTCGGCACACAAGAAACGACAGTCAGAGGGACCAGGCCGCAGCATGGAAGATTTCATCAAGCAGCTGAGGGACAACTTCTCCACCAGATTTGAAGACTACAAAATGCCCATGGATATCATTGCGTTTGTACGTGCTCCTCTCACAGTCCGCCCAGGTGGAGAACACTCCTCCTTTGCTAAGAAAACGATACCCTCGCTGGATTGGGCTCCCGAGTGGAGCAGCGGTCTAAGGCACTGCATCTCAGTGCAAGAGGCGTCACTACAGTCCCTGGTTCGAATCCAGGCTGAATCACATCCGGCCGTGATTGGGAGTCCCATAGGGTGGCGCACAATTGGCCCAGCGTCGTACGGGTTTGGCCTGGTAGTAGAGGTCGACCGATTAATCGGAATGGCCGATTAATTAGGGACGATTTCAAGCTTTCATAACAATCGGTAATCTGTATTTTTGGACACCGATTTGCAGATATATATATTTTTTTACACCTTTATTTAACTATGCAAGTCAGTTAAGAACACATTCTTATTTTCAATGACGGCCTAGGAACAGTGGGTTAATTGCCTTGTTCAGGGGCAGAACGACAGATTTTTACCTTGTCAGCTTGGGGATTCGTTTTTGCAACCTTCCGGTTACTAGTCCAATGCTCTAACCACCTGCCTTACATTGCACTCCACGAGGAGCCTGCGTGGCAGGCTGACTACCTGTTACGCGAGGGCAGCAAGAAGCCAAGGTAAGTTGCTAGCTAGCATTAAACTTATCTTATAAAAACAATCAATCTTAACATAATCACTAGTTAACTACACATGGTTGATGATATTACTAGTTTATCTAGTGTGTCCTGCTTTGCATATAATTGATGCGGTGCCTGTTAATTTCTCATTGAATCACAGCCTACTGCGACAACCGGGCGATGATTTAAGTGCATTTGCGAAAAAAGCACTTTCGTTGCACCAATGTACCTAACCATAAACATCAATGCCTTTCTTTACAATCAATACACAAGTGTATCTTTTCTTTATTTTTTAACCTGCATATTTAGTTAATATTGCCTGCTAACATGAATTTCTTATAACTAGGGAAATTGTGTAATTTCTCTTGCGTTCCGTGCAAGCAGTCAGGGTATATGCAGCAGTTTGGGCCACCTGGATCATTGTGAACTGTGTGAAGTCCATTTATTCCTAACAAAGGCCGTAATTAATTTGCCAGAATTGTACATAATTATGACATAACATTGAAGGTTGTACAATGTAACAGCAATATTTAGACTTAGGGATGCCACCCGTTAGATAAATATGGAACGGTTCCGTATTTCACTGAAAGAATAAACGTTTTGTTTTCTAAATGATAGTTTCCGGATTCTACCATTTTAATGACCAAAGGCTCGTATTTCTGTGTGTTATTATGTTATAATTAAGTCTATGATTTGATAGAGCAGTCTGACTGAGCAATGGTAGGCACCAGCAGGCTCGTAAGCATTCATTCAAACAGCACTTTCGTGCATTTGCCAGCAGCTCTTCGCAATGCTTCAAGCATTGAGCTGTTTATGACTTCAAGCCTATCAACTCCCGAGATTAGGCTGGTGTAACCGATGTGAAATGGCTAGCTAGTTAGCGGGGTGCGCGCTAATAGCGTTTCAAACATCACTCGCTCTGAGACTTGGAGTAGTTGTTCCCCTTGCTCTGCATGGGTAACGCTGCTTCGAGGGTGGCTGTTGTCGATGTGTTCCTGGTTCGAGCCCAGGTAGCGGCGAGAAGAGGGACGGAAGCTATACTGTTACACTGGCAATACTAAAGTGCCTATAAGAACATTCAATAGTCAAATGTATATGAAATACAATTCGTATAGAGAGAAATAGTCCTATACTAACTACAACCTAAAACTTCTTACCTGGGAATATTGAAGACTCATGTTAAAAGTAACCACCAGCTTTCATATGTTCTCATATGTTCTCATGTTCTGAGCAAGGAACTTAAACATTAGCTTTTTTACATGGCACATATTGCACTTTTACTTTCTTCTCCAACACTTTGTTTTTGCATTATTTAAACCAAATTGAACATGTTTCATTATTTATTTGAGGCTAAATTGATTTTATTGATATTAAGTTAAAATAAGTGGTCATTCAGTATTGTTGTAATTGTCATTACTACAAAAAACAAAACAATAGTCAGATTAATCGGTATCGGCTTTGAAAAATCATAATCGGTTGACCTCTACTGGGTAGGCCGTCATTGTAAATAAGAATTTGTTCTTAACTGACTTGCCTAGTTAAATAAAGTTTAAATTAAAAAAATTAGGCCGCAATTCAAACTGAGCTGATTGAATTACAGACATCGAGCCAAATCAGGGATGCGCTCAGGAGTACCGAGTCCTTGTGTGCGTTTTGGGTGGCATGCTCAGAGAAATACACCCAATAAAGAAACGTGCATTTCATGCGCTAAGTTCGGATCGACTTACACCTGCGAGTCCTCATTTTCCTCTATGAACGCAATATAGACTCAGGACAGGAACCGGCTTTCACATAAGTCAATCGTTGACTGCCTGCGCATCAAACTCACATCCATCTCAAGTGACATCCACAAGATCGAGGGGGAATGCAACTTTTCCCATTGAGTGAGTAACTTAGTGGCCTATATGACTGTACTTAGTAAATACTAACATTATTGTGAGTGCTTATCCAGGGATATTTAGGTCTCAAGCTGACAGTATTATCTGTTTGTTCTGTCGTTACAGAAGCAGGCTATGCTGATAGACATTCACCTTTTTTAACTTTAAATTATTGTTTTATCTAGGATGCTCCATTTTTGGCCAGTTGGAATTGTAAGGTGACCTTGTAAAAAAAAAAAAATCCCACTTCTATTAGGCCATATAATTTTTTCTTGTGAAAGATGCTGTTAAGCCTTATAGCATACCACAGCCAGTTGTTATTTTATGTAGACCTAGGCTTTATGTAGGCCTAGGCTCAGAAGACAATTAAGCCTTCTTCTTGTTTGTAAAGTCAAAATAAAATGAAGATTATTGTTGAAATGAATTACTCGACTGGTGTAGGTTTTCTCCATCTGTCGCTGTGCAACACTTGCATAACAAGTTAGCTATATTTTCAGCACCAGGCGCTGTTCACCTCCTATTGATTGTGCTCTGGTTGCAGCTTTAAGTTTCAGCACCACAAAATGGTCTGTTGCCAGCTTTATCAGTTGACTGTCTCCTGCATTCTCTCTCCTCATGAATGAAGTTAAAACTTAACTTTTGCATTATTTAAGTAGGGTAACTTCCTTCTTGGGACATTGCATTTGGGAGTTTTTGCATCTCGGGTCCGAGATTTTTATACATTTTTTAAATTAAAAAAATATAAAAATTTAATTTGGGGGTCTTTGGGGGAGCCAAATAATATTGTTGGCGTGCCATATTTGGCCCGCGGGTCGCCAGTTTGGGAACCCTGCTCTACATTGTGTAAATGTTGAATGGCAGCTTATGCAGGCGACCTGAAGTGTTGGGGGGACTAGCGGGAGTCCTCCCCCATCTCGGCCTCTCCCGATGGAAACAGCATCTTCCTTAGGATGGGGGCGTAGAAGGGGCCGAAAACTGAGCGGTTGAAATGGACCATTCGCCCTAAGGCCATTCCCAGCTCTGCCACCTCAGCACTCAGCAGCCTCAGGGCAGGGGGCATGGACGGACTCTTTTTAGTGGGGCTTCCCTCTAGCATGGCCTGGAGGTAGCCCTGCACTCTTTCTCCTACAACATGTGTGGTATGCAAAAAGAGAGAAATCAGCCTGCTGCACTGCCCATCTTACTTACAAGAACCTTTGCAGACACAGAACATACCTTGCTAAACTGTACAATTGTATCGGACTCATAATTGTATCAGTAATGGTTAAATTGTCCTCCACAT
Organism: Salvelinus fontinalis; assembly: GCF_029448725.1. Taxonomy (NCBI): domain Eukaryota; kingdom Metazoa; phylum Chordata; class Actinopteri; order Salmoniformes; family Salmonidae; genus Salvelinus; species Salvelinus fontinalis. The sequence continues at coordinate 46,397,036 of NC_074667.1, read as the reverse complement.
ATCTCAGGATTAACATGGAACTCATGCAACTAGTTACTCTGGAATGCTGAACTTGGGAGGTCAGGTTTGGGTTGCCCCTCACTGGTGGTGACTGACCTATGAGAGTGCGGATGGGGTTGTTGTCCTTGGCCAGGTCTGAGATCTGTCCCTTAAGCACGTCTTCACTGTCCTGAGGCAGCGCTGGTCCTTCCTGGGTGATCAGAGCCTCCTTCACCTGCACCAGCACCTGCTCCCTCAGCCCCAGCAACGCCCCCTGCAGGTCAAAGTCCCTGAACGTACCAGAGAGACTGGTGTCAAACATCCATTCAGAACAACAGCAGGATAAGGATTTATTGAACTCTCAATAATACATTCGATTGTACTTTTGAATAGAACATGAATAGCTTCAACATTTTTATTTTAAATGTTTATTAACTTGTTAATTTGAGCTATATTTTGAGCCTGAAGAAGCCAGGGTTTGTTGCAGACATTTGAAGTGTGGCAGCTGGGCTCTTTTGTCAACTTACTTTTTTTCTGTTATACATTACCTGTGCCCCGAGAAGACAGTAACCCCCCCCCCTCCACCCATCTCTTACCTGTTGTGACTGCCCTCCAGCAGGGCTGAGATGGTCTGCTTGAGTTTACCTACAAACCCCTGCAGAGAGAAAACAGCGGCCCCACACTGTGTGCTAGTCAACAGCAGAACTGATGCCTCAAGAACCAGCAGACTCAGCCTCTGCCCCAGTGCATCTATGCGGGCTCTGTCCATCAGAACTGTCTGTGGAGGGAGAGGAGAAATTTGGACATGAGCTACTATAAAATGTTTTCCAGTAGATAAGTGGGGGTGAGTAGATTATGTGGGGGTGAAACCACAGGGAATTATTATTATGTAATCTCAATCTATTAATTTATTGGAGCCATAGGTGATTCATCCATTCATTGATAATTCCCTGATGTAATTTCCTTGTTGAAAATGGCTTCAACTACCTTCTTCCTGAATTATATTCTCCACTAAACGACTATCAAACAGGCAAAGCGTCAATACAGGACTAAGATCGAGTCGTACTACACCGGCTCTGACGCTCGTCGGATGTGGCTGGACTTGCAAACCATTTCAGACTACAAAGGGAAGCACAGCCGAGAGCTGCCCAGTGACACGAGCCTACCAGACGAGCTAAACTACTTCAATGCTCGCTTCGAGGCAAATAACACTAAAACATGCATGAGAGCATCAGCTGTACCAGAAGACTGTGTGATCACGCTCTCCGCAGCCGTTGTGAGTAAGATCTTCAGACAGGTCAACATTCACAAGGCAGCAGGGCCAGACAGATTACCAGGACGTGTACTGCGAGCATGCGCTGACCAACTGGCAAGTGTCTTCACTGACATTTTCAGCCTCTCCCTGTCCGAGTCTGTAATACCAACATGTTTTAAGCAGACCACCATAGAGCTTGTGCCCAAGAACACTAAGTCTGTAGCCATGAAGTGCTTTGAAAGGCTGGTCATGGCTTACATCAATTTGCATACCACCCCAACAGATCCACAGATGATGCAATCTCTATTGCCCTCCACACTGCCCTTTCCCACCTGGACAAAAGGAACACCTATGTGAGAATGCTATTCATTGACTACAGCTCAGCATTCAACACCATAGTGCCCTCAAAGCTCATCAATAAGCAGACACTGGGACTAAACACCTCCCTCTGCAACTGGATCCTGGACTTCCTGACGGGCCGCCCCCAGGTGGTAAGATTTGCTTTTATCTTGGCCAGGTCGCAGTTGTAAATGGGAACTTGCTCTCAACTGGCCTACCTCGTTAAATAAAGGTGAAATGTAAAAAAAAGGAAATAAAAAGGTAACAACACATCCGCCACGCTGATCCTCAACACAGGGGCCCCTCAGGGGTGTGTGCTCAGCCCCTCCTGTACTCCCTGTTCACTCATGACTGCACGGCCAGGCACGACTCCAACACCATCATTAAATTTGCTGATGACACAACAGTGGTAGGCTGATCACCGACAACAACGAGACAGCCTACAGGGAGGAGGTCAGAGACCTGGCTGTGTGGTGCCAGGACAACAACCTCTCTCTCAACGTGATCAAGACAAAGGAGATGATTGTGGACTCCAGGAAAAAGAGAACCGCGCACGCCCCCATTCTCATTGATGGAGCTGCAGTGGAGCAGGTTGAGAGCTTCAAGTTCCTTGGTGTCCACATCACCAACAAACTAACATGGGCCAAGCACACCAAGACAGTTGTGAAGCGTGCACGACAAAACCTAGTCCCCCTCAAGAGACTGAAAAGATTTGGCATGGGTCCTCAGATCCTCAAAAGGTTCTACAGCTGCACCATCGAGAACATCCTGACTGGTTGCATCACTGCTTGGTATGGCAACTGCTCAGCCTCCGACCGCAAGGCACTACAGAGGGTAGTGCGAACGGCCCAGTACATCACTGGGGCCAAGCTCCCTGCCATCCAGGACCTCTATACCAGACGGTTTCAGAGGAAGGCCCTAAAAATGGTCAAAAACTCCAGCCACCCTAGTCATAGACTGTTCTCTTTGCTACCACATGGCAAGCGGTACCGGAGCGCTAAGTCTAGGTCCAAGAGGCTTCTAAACAGCTTCTTCCCCAAGCCATAAGACTCCTGAACATCTAGTCAAATGGCTACCCAGACTACTCGTGTTGACCCTCCCCCCCACCACCACTCTCTGTTGTCATCTATGCAGTGACACTTTAATTCACTCTACCTATATGTACATACTACCTCAACTAACCGGTTTCACCGCACATTGACTCTGTACCAGCACCCACCTGTATATATTGTTATTTTTTACTGCTGTTCTTTAATTACTTGTTACTTTTATCTCTTATTCTTATCCTTATTTGTTTTTAAACTGCACTGTTGGTTAGGGGCTTGTAAGTAAGCATTTCACTGTAAGGTTTACATCTGTTGTATTTGGCGCATGTGACTAATAAAATTTGCTTTGAACCGTCTACATGCTTGTTATGCCACTGGGAAGACAGAACCAATCAGGGTCCTCGTTTGATTACCTCAGGGTAATTCTGGTCATGGGGGTCCCAGCTCAGCAGTTGCAGGTAAGCCCTGTTCAGGACGGCAGTAGGACTTAATGGACCACGTGGCTTGGGAGTCCCAGTGTCAAGGTCAGACTGGGCACTGACCAATGCCTCCTCTCGTGCTGCCATCTGAAGCCAAACGGTGGTCTTGTCCAGGAACTCTTGAGAAGGATGGTTAGAAAAGCAAAAAAAACATATGGAAGCCATCATTAGACAAACAATATCCGTTTTGAAGTTCCTGACATTTATTTGATGGAAAGTGTGAATGTGATTAAAGGGATTATCCAACCGAGTTCAATCAAACAATCAAATATATTTATAAAGCTTTTTTATATCAGCAGATGTCACAAAGTGCTTATACAGAAACCCCAAAGAGCAGACAATGCAGATGTAGAAGCACAAGTTCTTCCTTCTGGATGTTAGGAGCATGTCAGATTGGTAGAACTCTAAATTTGTGTAGATTTTCTCTTAGAACATTGTCTCATTTACCAGGCTGCTTCTCCAGGATCTCCTGGAACTTGGCTCGCTCGTATTGGACCGCCTGCTGAAGAAGATTAGGTCTGAGGCTCTGTACGGTGAAGTTGACCATGTCTGTCTTCATCAGGCCAAGGACTCTGAAGATCTCCCTGTTAGTCAGGAAAGGAACATATTTCTTAGCATTAACCAAATGTAGGCCTTGGTTCATTACTGGACATGTGTGGACCATACCCAAAGTAACTATGAATGAGTAGTGGAATAGTCTACAAAGGAGCTTCCCAGAGTTTTTATTTTTTATTTTAGATTTTGTCTTTCCAAGGGTAATTTCATTACATTTTCATATCTGATATTATGCTACATAATGACTTTTTTTTTATACCATAAAATTAGTTAATTGAGCATGTCCCTCACCTGAGGAGCTCCACTGGGTCCGAAAGATCCCGTAGTGTCTTGATCTCTGGGTCCCGTACAGGGGCACACAGGGAGGCCATGGTATTGATGATGTAGCCTGACAATCTTTGCAGGTCCAGGGCCCCATGATCTGCCTGCTGCTGGATCAGCTCCAGGTCCAGAACCTCCTCCACCTGGGCCTTCAGACGCACGTGGCCAGGCAGGAGCAGGGACAGCACGGTCTGACCACACAGCGGACAACCTTAGCTTTTATCGTTTGCTATACTATGCTGAGAAACTGGGGGAAGGAGTGAGCTAGTAAAGGTACATGACCATACTCACAGTTTTCACCTCTTGTAGCAGAATGACAGCATGGACATAGTCTGGAGGGCTGCATGAAAGCTGCTCACGAAGACAGTCCCAGAAAGCACTGTGAACTATGTCAGATATTCTTCCTTCCAAGCTAAAAAATTAATCATTATTAAAAATCTGTGACTTTAAAGTGACTGAAATTATGATCATACAGTGATTATTGACTATCATTACACAGAAATGGTGTGTGTTTCATAGCTAGTCTTGCCTGTCTTTGGGTGGGCTGTTCTGTCTGAAGCTGAAGTCTCTGTTCATCACTATCTCATGTGCAAGGCTGAGATTGGAAACACAATTCTCAAACTCCATCATATCTGCGAGAGAGGCTTGTTTGGGAGGGCTCCCTGGAAGATGAAGACAGACACACACAGACAGACACGCACGCACGCAGAGAGAGGAGGGAGAGATAAGTAAAATACCTTTATTACACACCGAATACCAACAAAATCACATAATTCAAAATATGAATCCATACCAATAGCTGATCACGAGGAGTGCCTGTTACCTGTTGGGGAGTCAAGTTTCTGGAGACAGGGCACATCACAGGATTCGTCGCCTCCCACCTCCTCTATTGGGTTTGCATTCTGCATGCCTGGACCATGAAAATAAAGTAATCATGGTCTCATAATATTATTTGGTCTGTCGATACAGGTAATACATATTCACCATCAACAAAACAGGGTATGAAAAAAGAGTCCGACTGCATTTTGGTTAGCTTATTGAACTATCAAAGAGAGAACCAAACTCACCAGCAATTGTGTTGAGTCTTCAGACAACGTTTGTAAAGCAGTGTGAAGTTTTAAATTATATTCACACGATCAAATGCAACTGTGTAGTACATGAATATAGCAGGGAAGCATCTGTCTGCTACAGTTAAAGATCGGCTCTCTGAAGTTTAAAAGCAGACCAAACCATTACGTAAGGTTGGGATATTTTTTATGCCTGAAGTTTCCATATGTAGTAGGCATAGGCCTACTACAAAATGATATGCTCTAGATATGATATATAAATATGTTTATGAATTTAACATAAAAAGTGCCCTTTCGGTTTATGTTCTGGTTTCTAAGTCAATATAATACACAGACAGATGGTTTGCTCCATGGTTGAATCAAAACAGAGGGGCGTGTCCTGCCGTATTTTTCTAGTTCAGCCCGGAGATTGTCCTTGCAATGCAACTGCAATGTTTTGACAAGTAGGAGTGGTACAAAGTTCGCTTTTATGTATAATGCTACGAGTTAATAAACAATAAAGTAAGCACGTGCAGTTTCACAGTTATTTCTAAAGTGAAATAGATGGAAACCGTAAAACAACCGGAAATGTCCATATTAGTCCGTTTTTTGAATTTGTTACGAAAGCATACCAGAGGTGTGAACGTACCATGGCAACTTGCTGTGAATGGAATATGGGTAGTACTACTCTGAAACAAAGCCAGAGTCATACATTCTTTAGTGGTAAGAAAGGAATCAAGTCATCTCAAGAACTATTACCCCCTCCATTACTTTTTTATAAACCTGAGGTTCATATATTGCATTCCTAAACAACAACAAAAAAGTCGTGCCAAATAATTTGTCTGTCACACATCCTATTCAATTGTATACATGATTGAAAGAGAGACTTTGCAATTAAAAACGCACTTGACGTGATTGAGCACCCACTCGACCAACTATTCAATTCCTCAACCTATTCGATTCAAACCCACTTGACATTGACTGAACTATTCTTCAACTGTTGTACAAGCACCACCCCCTAAGCACCACTAGAGGACAGGATACGTGTGACAAAAATAATCCAGTTATAACACTTAACAAAAAGATTAACGCAACACGCAGTGTTGGTCCAATGTTTCATGAGCTGAAATAAAATATCCCAGAAAAGTTCCATATGCATAAAAAGCTTATTTCTCAAAATGTGTGTACAAATGTATTTACATCCCTGTTAGTGAGCATTTCACCTTTGCCAAGATAATCCATTCACTTGACAGGTATTTCGATAAAAAAAAAAAATGTTTTACCTTTATTTAACCAGGTGGGCTAGTTGAGAACAAGCACTGCTTTGCTTTATCTGGTCAAGATAAAGCAAAGCAGTGCGACACAAACAACAACACAGAGTTACACATGGAATAAACAAATGTACAGTCAATAACACACTAGAGAAAAAAGTCTATATACAGTGTGTGCAAATGACGTAAGATATGGGAGGTAAGGCAATGAATAGGCCATAGTGGCAACAATTTTTTTTTGTTGCAATTAAACACTGGAGTGATAGATGTGCAGAAGATGAATGTGCAAGTAGAGATACTAGTGTGCAAAGGAACAAAAAAATAAATAACAGTATGGGGGTGAGGTAGTTGGATGGGCTATTTACAGATGGGCTATGTACAGGTGCAATGATCTGTGAGCTGCTCTGACAGCTGGTGCTCCAGCTTCAGTGATTTTTGCAATTCGTTCCAGTCATTGGCAGCAGAGAACTGGAAGGAACGGCGGCCAAAAGAGGAATTGGCTTTGGGGGTGACCATTGAAATATACCTGCTGGAGCACGTGCTACGGGTGGGTGCTGCTATGGTGACCAGTGAGCTGAGATAAGGCGGAGCTTTACCTAGCAAAGACTTATAGATGACCTGGAGCCAGTGGGTTTGGCGACGAATATGAAGTGAGGCTAGCCAACGAGAGCATACAGGTCGCAGTGGTGGGTAGTGTATGGGGCATCCAATTTGCTGAGTAGTGTGTTGAAGGCTATTTTGTAAATGACATTGCCGAAGTCAAGGATCGGCCGGATAGTCAGTTTTACGAGGGTATGTTTGGCAGCATGAGTGAAGGATGCGTTGTTGCGAAATGGGAAGCCAATTCTAGATTTAATTTTGAATTGGAGATGCTTAATGTGAGTCTGGAAGGAGAGTTTACAGTCTACCCAGACACCTAGGTATTTGTAGTTGTCCACATATTCAGAACTGTCCAGAGTAGTGATGCTGGACGGGCGGGCAGGTGCGGGCACCGATCGGTTGAAGAGCATGCATTTAACTTTACTTGCATTTAAGAGCAGTTGGAGGCCACGGAAAGAGAGTTGTATGGCATTGAAGCTCGTCTGGAGGTTAGTTAACACAGTGTCCAAAGAAGGGCCAGAGGTATACAGAATGGTGTCGTCTGCGTAGAGGTGGATCAGAGAATCACCAGAAGCAAGAGTGACATCATTGATATATATATACAGAGAAAAGAGTCGGCCCGAGAATTGAACCCTGTGGCACCCCCATAGAGACTGCCAGATGTCCAGACAACAGGTTCTCCGATTTGACACACTGAACTCTGCCTGAGAAGTAATTGGTGAGCCAGGCAAGGCAGTCATTTGAGAAACCAAGTCTGTTGAGTCTGCCGATAAGAATGTGATGATTGACAGAGTCGAAAGCCTTGGCCAGGTCGATGAATACAGCTGCACAGTATTGTCTCTTATCGATGGTGGTTATGATATCGTTTAGGACCTTGAGCGTGGCTGACGGGCAACCATGACCAGCGCGGAAACCAGATTGCGGAGAAAGTATAGTGGGATTCGAAATGGTCGGTGATCTGTTTGTTAACTTGGCTTTCGAAGACCTTAGAAAGACAGGGTAAGATAGATATAGGTCTGTAGCAGTTTAGGTTTAGAGTGTTTCCCCCTTTGAAGAAGGGGGTACGAAAGAGAGGTTGAACAGACGATACGAAAGAGAGGTTGAACAGGCTAGTAATAGGAGTTGCAACAATTTTGGCTGATCATTTTAGGAAGAGAGGGTCCAGATTGTCTAGCCCAGCTGATTTGTAGGGGTCCAGATTTCGCAGCTCTTTCAGAACTTCAGCTATCTGAATTTGGGTGAAGGAGAAATGGGGGAGGCTTGGGAAAGTTGCTGTGGGGGGTGCAGGGCTGTTGACCGGGGTAGGGGTAGCCAGGTGGAAAGCAAGGCCAGCCGTAGAAAAATGCTTATTGAAATTCTCATTTATTGTGGATTTATTGGTGGTGACAGTGTTTCCTAGCCTCAGTGCAGTGGGCAGCTGGGAGGTGCTCTTGTTCTCCATGGACTTTACCGTGTCCCAGAACTTTTTGGAGTTTGTGCTGCAGGATGCAAATTTCTGTTTGAAAAAGCTAGCCTTTGCTTTCCTAACTGCCTGTGTATATTGGTTCCTAACTTCCCTGAAAAGTTGCATATCGTGGGGGATATTTGATGCTAATGCCGTACATCACAGGATGTTGTTGTGCTGGTCAAGTGCAGTCAGGTCTGGAGTGAACCACGGGCTATATCTGTTCCTGGTTTTAAATTTTCTGAATGGGGCATGCTTATTTAAGATGAGGAAAGCACTTCTAAAGAATAACCAGGCATCTTCTACTGACGGAATGAGGTCAATACCCTTCCAGGATACCCGGGCCAGGTCGATTGGAAAGGCCTGCTCGCTGAAGTGTTTTAGGGAGCGTTTGACAGTGATGAGGGGTGTTCGTTTGACCGCAGTCCCATTATGGACGCAAGCAATGCGGCAGTGATCGCTGAGATCCTGGTTGAAGACAGCAGAGGTGTATTTGGAGGGTAGGTTGGTTAGGATGATATCTAAGAGGGTGCCGGTGTTTACGGATTTGGGGTTGTACCTGGTAGGTTCATTGATAATTTGTGTGAGATTGAGGGCATCAAGCTTAGATTGTAGGATGGCCGGGGCTTTAAGCATGTCCCAGTTTAGGTCACCTAGCAGCACAAGCTCTTAAGATAGATGGGGGGGGGGGGCGATCAATTCACATATGGTGTCCAAGGCACAGCTGGGGGCAGAAGGTGGTCTATAGCAAGCGGCAATGGTGAGAGACTTGTTTCTGGAAAGGTGGATTTTTAAAAGTAGAAGCTCAAATTGTTTGGGCACAGACCTGGATAGTATGACAGAACTCTGCAGGCTATCTCAAATCAAAAGTATTTATATATCCCTTCTTACATCAGCTGTTATCTCAAAGTGCTGTGCAGAAACCCAGCCTAAAACCCCAAACAGCAAGCAGTAGATTGCAACTCTGCAGTATCTCTGCAGTAGATTGCAACTTCACCCATTTTGGCACTTCTATCTTGTCAGAAAATATTATAGTTAGGGATGGTAATTTCAGGGTTTTTGGTGGCCTTCCTAAACCAGGATTCAGACACAGCTAGGACATCCAGGTTGGCAGAGTGTGCTAAAGCAGTGAATAAAATAAACATAGGGAGGAGGCTTCTAATGTTAACATGCATGAAACCAAGGCTTTTACAGTTACAGAAGTCAACAAATGAGAGGGCCTGGGGTAATGGGAGTGGAGCAAGGCACCGCAGGGCCTGGATTAACCTCTACATCACCAGAGGAGGAGTAGGATAAGGGTACGGCTAAGGGCTATAAGAACTGGTCGTCTAGTACGTTTGGAACAGAGTAAAAGGAGCAGGTTTCTGGGAGCGGTAGAATAGATTCAATGCATAATGTACAAAGGTATGGTAGGATGTGAGCACAGTTGAGGTAAACCTAGGCATTGAGTGACGATGAGAGGTATTGTCTCTAGAGACATCAATTAAACCAGGTGAGGTCACCACATGAGTGGGAGGTGGGACAAGAGGGTTAGCTGAGGCATTTTGAGCAGAGCCGGAGGCTCTACAGTGAAATAAGACAATGATCCCTAACCAAAACAGGTATGGCATATCAAGAAGCTGATTAAACAGCATGATCATTAAACAGGTGCACCTTGTGCTAGGGACAATAAAAGGCCACATGATGACTGCAGGAATGTCCACCAGAGCTGTTGCCAGAGAATTGAACGTTCATTTCTTTAACATAAGCAAACTCGTTTTTAGAGAATTTGGCAGTACGCCCAACCGGCCTCACAACTGCAGATCAGGTGTATGGCATCGTGTGGGCAAGCGGTTTGCTCTCAACAGTGCCCAATGGTGGTGGTGGGGTTATGGTATGGGCAGGAGCCATAAACTAGACATCGAACACAATTGCTTTTTTATCAACGGCAATTTGAATGCACAGCGATACCGTGATGAGATCTTGAGGCCCATTGTTGTGCCATTCATCCGCCTCCATCACCGCATGTTTGAACATGACAATGCACTGAGCCATGTCGCAAGGTTCTGTACCCAATTCCTGGAAGCTGAAAATGTACCAGTTCTTCCCTGGCCTGCATACTCACCAGACATGTCACCCATTGAGCATGTTTGGGATGCTCCGGATCAACAGCATGTTCCAGTTCCCGTCAATATTCAGTAACTTCGTACAGCCATTGAAGAGAAGTGGGACAAAATTCCACAGGCCACAATAAACAGCTTGATGAACTCTGCGAATGAGATGTCACGCTGCATGAGGCAAATGGCAGTCACACCAGATACTGACTGTTTTTCTGATGCACTCCCCTATCTTTAAAAAAAAGTTGTGTGACCAACAGATGCATATCTGTATTACCAGTCATGTGAAATCCATAGATTAGGGCCAAATGAATTTTTCAATGAACTGATTTCCTTATATGAACTGTAACTCAGTAAAATCTTTTAAATTGTTGCTTTTATATTATTCTTCAGTATATGTTACAATGTACACTTAACTAATGTAATACATACTCATGTTAAGATACAGGAAGGACAAAGGATCTTTCAGAGTTCCGTAAAGAACTGCAATTCATAAAAGATCTTGCTATTGTACTGAAATTGCCATATCAAAATCTAGAACATATAGATTTTTACACAAAAAGACAAATAACTTGTTTCAGATTATTTATCATTGAAAAATGTTGCGTAACAAAATCAGTTATTTGATAAATACAGGCATTTGACAAAGTATTCTCAAACAAAACATTAAACACAATTGACCATTCATTACATGACAAGCACAAGTAAACAAGATTTTTATAAAAACACTAAAAAGACACTTCCCTCGAGCCATGATATTTACATGTTTGCATATTTCTAAATACTTGATTTTCATATAACAATTATGGATAACTTAAAAGCAAAATACAGGCAGCTTTAGATTCACACAGAACTAAGTCTTTCTCAGGAGCAAAATAGCTCAACAACTCAAAACAAACCTAACTTATGAATTTCAGACCCAATCAAGTCATTTTGGTTGTATTAATTAAAACTAAAGAGAATATAACCAATACATTTTAAGAGCTAGTGGAGTAAGAGGTATGATGGTGAATGTCAACAGTGAGTTCCTAGTGGTCTTTTCGCCACTAGGGTCAACCCATAGATTGTAGGGTTGACACATACTGTCATAGAAGATCACAGGATGTGAAATCGGACCCAGAAATAAATAAGGTATGGCATGTCTTGGTAAATCACATTTTGAAAAAAGGTTGTGTGTCTTCTAAACCAGTACAATGTACAGGGAAATAACGATTTTGTACATGAAACCAAAATCAATATCACAAACCAAAATCAATGTCTCAAAGCATAGCGTAAACTGCTCTGAGCAAAGTCAAAGGCCATGCATTGTATGTATGTGTATAGTTGGTGATCATTATGAAATAGAGCTTAGCATCTGTTGGATAAGACTCAGACTGGCGACGGCTTTCATTTGTCCCAGGACACACAAAGTACATGTATGGCTGTCAATAACATCAGATCAGCATCAAAAGAAACATACTACATATGCAGTCAATGATAATTCAATTCACAATTATATCTCAGGAGAAAGTATTTCAGATATACCCACATCTCTCTTTTCAAACAGACTCAAATGTATCCTTGCAGTGCTTTTAGCACTATTAGTGCCATTATTCTAAGGCAGTCAGTCCATTAAATTTATTGTAAACTATTCTTTTTGACAGCCAAAGGGATGATCAGTTGTCTGTTTGCAGGCCATGGCTAAACGTACCGTGAAGTAGCCAATCCAAAGGTGGGATGAAAGATGGTAGTGCAGAGGTCAGGTAGTCATCAGTGCGATGGCGACATGTTTTGTCTTGTCCCAGAGTGTGACTCCTTCCCACCAAACACAGACATATGCACTCATTTGCACACCATACACAGACATACAAAAACATACAACAAACCAGCACTATATAAACCCATCATGGCTAAGAGTCTTTGAGCATGTTGATATGTGCGTAGATCTTAAGTGCAGGTCCCAGTTTAATATTCATGGCACTCATAAGGTGGTCCTCTTTCAGTAGGAGCATGGCCTGCCCATCTATCTCCTGCGAGCGGAACTCATCTGCTATCTCCTGGCAGCCTAGGAACAACAAGCCACAGTGAACCAGTTAAATAATGCTGCTATTCTGTGTTATCTATGCATAGTCACTAATAACTCTACCTACATGCACATATTACCTCAACGAACCGGTGCCCCCGCACATTGACTCTGTACTGGTACCCCCCCGGTATAGAGTCTCGTTATTGTTATTTTACCGCTGCTCTTTAATTACTTGTTACTTTTATTTCTTATTCATATTCATATATTTTTAAACTGCATTGTTGGTTAGGGGCTTGTAAATAAGCATTTTACTGTGAGGTCTACACCTACGCATGTGACTAATAATTTAACTATCTAATTTCAAAGACAATTCATGAACACTGTCTACATTAGACAATCCACTGACGAATGAATAAACTTTATTCATCCCCAGAGCGGAAATAATTAAGTATACTATCACTACTACAACATACTTCAGAAGAATGTAGTTATGGTGTAGGCCTAACTAAATGCAGGAATATATATACATATATATACACATACATACATATATATATATATATATATATATACATACACACGTGTGTGTAGACACCCTTTCAAATGAGTGGATTCGGCTATTTCAGCCACACCCATTGCTGACAGGTGTATAAAATCGAGTACACAGCCATGCAATCTCCATGGACCACTGGTTCTTAATCCTGGCCCTGTGGACCCAAAGGCTGCACATTTTTGTTTTTGCTTCAGGCATAACATACGTAGTATGTTTTTTTAGCACTACACAGCTGATTCAAATGATAGACTCATCAAAATACTTTGATGACTTGAGTCAGGTGTGTAGTGCTAGGGCAAAAACAAAAATATGCACCCCTTTGGATCCCCAGGACCAGGATTGAGAACCACTGCCATAGACAATTCGCCTTACAGAAGACATCAATGACTTTCAACATGGCACAGTTATAGGATGCCACCTTTCCAACAAGACAGTTTATCAAATTTCTGCCCTGTTAGAGCCGCACGGTCAACTGTAAGTGTAGAAGTAAGTAGAAACGTCTTGAAGCAACAACAGCTCAGCCACAAAGTGGTAGGCCACATAAGCTCACAGAACTGGACCGCCGAGTGATGAAGCACGTAGCAACACTCACTACAGAGTTTCAAACGGCCTCTGAAAGCAACGTCAGCACAAGAACTGTTCATCGGGAGTTTCATGAAATGGGTTTCCATGGCCGAGCAGCCGCACACAAGACAAAAATTAGCAACACACAAGCCTAAGATCACCATGCGCAATGCCAAGCGTCAGCTGGAGTAATGTAACGCTCGCCACCACTGGACTGGAGAAGGGGAAACACGTCCTATGGAGTGATGAATCATGCTTCACCCTCTGGCAGTCTGACGGACGAATCTGGGTTAGGCGGATGCCAGGAGAACGCTACCTGCACCAATGCATAGTGTCAACTGTAAAGTTTGGTGGAGGAGGAGTAATGGCTTAGGGCTGTTTTTCATGTTTCTGGCTAGGCCCCTTAGTTCCAGTGACATGAAATAACGCTACAGCATACAATGACATTCTAGATGATTCTGTGCTTCAACTTTGTGGCAACAGTTCGGGGAATGCCCTTTCCTGTTTCAGCATGACAATGCCTCCATGGACAAATAAAGATCCATACAGAAATGGTTGGTCGAGATAGGTGTGGAAGAACTTGACTGGCCTGCACAGAGTCCTGACCTCAACCCCATTGAACACCTTTGGGATGAATTGGAAAGCTGACTGCAAGCCAAGCCTAATTGCCCAACATCAGTGCCCAACCTCATTAATGCCCATGGCTCACTAGTCCTCGCAGCAATGTACCAGTATCTAGTGGAAAGCCTTCCCAGAAGAGTGGAGGCTATTATAGCAGCAAAAGGCAGGGGGGGGGGGGGGTCCAACTCCATATGAATGCCCATGATTTTAGAATGAGATGTTCCATGAGCAGGTGTCCAAATACATTTGGTCATGTAGTGTTTGTATGAGACTGACCTGGAAGGGAGTGGATAAACTCATAGACTTCTTCTACATTCCACTTGGTGGGGTCGTTGGGCAGGAAGTGCTGAGTAAGGAGTGGCAGCGCTCTGCCTCGGGGGGCCTCTTGGTCTGAGCCTTTCCCTGCCTGGTGTGACAACGCCTGGGGTGCTGGGGGACCTGAGCTGGTTCCTGACAGGGGTGACGGAGGCTCCTCATAGCTAGACATGTCTGAGCAGGGGCTGGACTCCTCCTGGCTGGGTTGGGAGGGGAGCGGGGAGGACACTGAACCTCCCTGAGTCTGCTGAGGTTTAGGGGAAAGCTTCTGAAACATAAAACCCATGAGTCAGCCCTGGTGTCACTGAGGGGAGCATGTTAATTCACAGGAGAGCTGTCCTGTCAGTGGAGAAGTAGGAGAGGAACCTACCTGCTTCTTAGGTTCGACACTCTGGCGGCAGCTGTTGTGTGACCTTCTGTGCCAGCGGTTGGATGCTTTGCTCCTCTCTGGACGGAAGAGGCCTATCCGCTTAGTGCACCCAACATTATACCTATTCCACAACAACGATAATAGCTGTTATGGCAACTACCATCCCAAGACAACACTACTGAGAAGCTCTGACACTAAGGGATATAACCCAGTCAAAGCATAGAAATGGCCCATCAAATGTGACTTACCTTTTCGCACACACCATGGAACAGAACCGTTTTGACCCCTTGAATTTGTAGGCAAAGTCCACCCAGCCACAGAATTCACATCTCAGTTTGGGGGCATCTGAAACCTCTTGGTCTTTTAATTCTGTGTGCAAATCAAAATAGTAGATCAACAACATCTCTTACATCTGAATTGTTAGTATTTAGAAAGTCCATTATGGGGTTTATAGTCAAATAGCATGGCTTTAATCACTCCAGCCATGACCTCTATTACCTTGAGGGGTCAGCTCCTCTGTCTCAGAGTCTGTGGTGTTGGTGGGGTTACTAACAGGGGTCTTGTCTGGGTCAGAGGAGAGCTGCTCATGCAGCTTCTTTGGGCTGTCCATCATTACAGGCAACCGCTCAATCTGGTTAAGACAGAGTGTGACACATGAATGCTACTCTTTCCAAGCTATGACAGCAATACAATGGCAAACTTACCATGCAGTGTCCATAAGCTATAATAAAGCCTGAGAAAAGACTTAGAAATGTGCAGCAAACATCCACTAGGATGCCGTCTAACTTTTTAGGGATAGGGGGCAGCATTTTCACTTTGGATGAATAGCGTGCCCAGAGTGAACTGCCTCCTAGTCTGTCCCACATGCTAATATATGCATATTATTATTACTATTGGATAAAAAACACTCTGAAGTTTCTAAAACTGTTTGAATGATATCTGTGAGTATAACAGAACTCATATGGCAGGCAAAAACCTGAGAGAAAAAAACAAACAGGAAGTGGAAATTCTGAGGCTGGTCGATTTTCAACTCATCGCCTATTGAAATGCTTCTACTGGGATTGCTTTTTCCGTAAAGTTTTTTTGAAATCTGACACAGCGGTTGCATTAAGAACAAGTGTATCTTTAATTCTATGTAAAACATGTACAGTGGGGAGAACAAGTATTTGATAACCTGCAAAATCGGCAGTGTTTCCTACTTACAAAGCATGTAGAGGTCTGTAATTTTTATTAGACGGAATCTAAAACAAAAATCCAGAAAATCACATTGTATGATTTTTAAGTAATTCATTTGCATTTTATTGCATGACATAAGTATTTGATAGATCAGAAAAGCAGAACTTAATATTTGGTACAGAAAACCTTTGTTTGCAATAGTTCTTGACCAGGTTTGCACACACTGCAGCAGGGATTTTGGCCCACTCCTCAATACAGACCTTCTCCAGATCCTTCAGGTTTCGGGGCTGTCGCTGGGCAATACGGACTTTCAGCTCCCTCCAAAGATTTTCTATTGGGTTCAGGTCTGGAGACTGGCTAGGCCACTCCAGGACCTTGAGATGCTTCTTACGGAGCCACTCCTTAGTTGCCCTGGCTGTGTGTTTCGGGTCGTTGTCATGCTGGAAGACCCAGCCACGACCCATCTTCAATGCTCTTACTGAGGGAAGGAGGTTGTTGGCCAAGAGCTCGCAATACATGGCCCCATCCATCCTCCCCTCAATACGGTGCAGTCGTCCTGTCCCCTTTGCAGAAAAGCATCCCCAAAGAATGATGTTTCCATCTCCATGCTTCACGGTTGGGATGGTGTTCTTGGGATTGTACTCATCCTTCTTCTTCCTCCAAACATGGAGAGTGGAGTTTAGACCAAAAAGCTCTATTTTTGTCTCATCAGACCACATGACCTTCTCCCATTCCTCCTCTGGATCATCCAGATGGTCATTGGCAAACTTCAGACGGGCCTGGACATGCGCTGGCTTGAGCAGGTGGACCTTGCGTGCGCAGCAGGATTTTAATCCATGACGGCGTAGTGTGTTACTAATGGTTTTCTTTGAGACTGTGGTACCAGCTCTCTTCAGGTCATTGACCAGGTCCTGCCGTGTAGTTCTGGGCTGATCCCTCACCTTCCTCATGATCATTGATGCCCCACGAGGTGAGATCTTGCATGGAGCCCCAGAGCGAGGGTGATTGACCGTCATCTTGAACTTCTTCCATTTTCTAATAATTGCGTCAACAGTTGTTGCCTTCTCACCAAGCTGCTTGCCTATTGTCCTGTAGCCCATCCCAGCCTTGTGCAGGTCTAAAATTTTATCCCTGATGTCCTTACACAGCTCTCAGGTCTTGGCCATTGTGGAGAGGTTGGAGTCCGTTTGATTGAGTGTGTGGACAGGTGTCTTTTATACAGGTAACAAGTTCAAACAGGTGCAGTTAATACAGGTAATGAGTGGAAAACAGGAGGGCTTCTTAAAGAAAAACTAACAGGTCTGTGAGAGCCGGAATTCTTACTGGTTGGTAGGTGATCAAATACTTATGTCATGCAATAAAAGGCAAATTAATTACTTAAAAATCTTAATGTGATTTTCTGGATTTTTGTTTTAGATTCCGTCTCACAGTTGAAGTGTACCTATGATAAAAATGACAGACCTCTACATGCTTTGTAAGTAGGAAAACCTGTAAGTAGGAAAACCAGAGTCTCTGGGTTCGCGCCCAGGCTGGGCTGGGTTCGCGCCCAGGCTCTGTCGCAGCCGGCCGCAACCGGGAGGTCCGTGGGGCGACGCACAATTGGCATAGCGTCGTCCGGGTTAGGGAGGGTTTGGCCGGTAGTTACATACTTGTCTCAGTATGTAAAATGTAATGAAATGTAATGAAACGGGGAAAAAAAATGTAATAAAATGTATGCACTCTACTGTAAGTCGCTCTGGATAAGAACGTCTGCTAAATGACTAAAACTGTAAATGTAAATGTATCTTTCATCAAAGTTTATGATGAGTATCTGTTATTTGATGTGGCTCTCTCCAATTTCTCCTGATATTTTGGAGGCATTTCTGAACATGGCGCCAATGTAAACTGAGATTTTTGGATATAAATATGCACATTATCGAACAAAACATACACGTATTGTGTAACATGATGTCCTATGAGTGTCATCTGATGAAGATCATCAAAGGTTAGTGATTAATTTTCTCTCTATTTCTGATTCTTGTGACTCCTATCTTTTGCTGGGAAAATGGCTGTGTTTTTTGGACTTGGCGGTGATCTAACATAATCATATGTTGTGTTTTCGTTGTAAAGCATTTTATTTATTTTTATTTTTTAAATCAGACACAATGGGTAGATTAACAAGATGTTTATCTTTCATTTGCTGTATTGGACGTGTTAATGTGTGAAAGTGAAATATTTCAAAAAAACATTTTTTTAATTTCCCGCGCTGCCCTTTCAGCGGAATGTTGTCGAGGGGTTCCGCTAGCGGAACGTGTGTCCTAGAAAGGTTAATCGATAAGTAAAACAGGCACCAACAGAGTCACTTAAGTGTGTGTATCAACATTTTGCTCAGAATGATAACACTTGGAAGGTGGTCTTAACATTTGTACGCCTTCTTTCACAGACATCTCTGTATACACTGCTTTGGAACTACAGTAGGCTACTAGAATTCATTACTAAGTTAAACAATAGAAAGGCATTGCCCTTTATCATTGCTTAGCACGGTAAGTGCAGTTGTATGATTGTTTGTGTTTATTGCTAATAGGGACATGCCCCTGTGGGAATGCACTTGAAATGGTGACATGTTGCTTACTTGGTAGCTGCTAAGGAGTACCATGGGAGGGCACTTACAGGGAAGGGTTCAGCACCCTCCTGGATGACAAAGCCCTCAATGACGTGGGTGAGGACCTGGGGCTTGACGATGGCCTGGGGTGGCTTGTTCTCTCCATTCTGGGGGGTGCTGCCGATCACAGTGGGTGCCTCATTCTCATTTCCTGATGTCATGGCTGGGGGTGGTGTCTCAGGTGCAGCATTCAACCTCTTGGTAGTAGGGACTCCTGCCAATGACAAAAAGCAGTAGTTAACACATTGCATCACTTTCAATTATGTGGCCAAAATGTGTACACAATGTTTTAGAATAGATTCATTTGATTAATTTCACTTTAATTATGCTAAAATATTTATTAAGAGTATGTAGTTAACGTTCTCTGCTGTACAGTCGTTTAAGTACTCAAGCAAATTTGCATTATATACTGTATCTATCATCCACCTGCCAAATCATGTGCAAAGGGGTCCACTTCGAATATCAAGCGTTTGTAATGTCACTCACTAGACGCGTATTATAGTTACTAATGTAAATTGATCACGATATCAAAATATGAAGAGAAAACAAACGGCTGTCAAAAGTAATTCGAGTCCAAAACATCGCTCATTTTTGACGATTTTCACTAGTTTGTAATTTCCAAAGCAAAAACACGTATGGCTACCGTAAACGAGTAACGTTAGTAGCTAGCTATGCATTAAAACAGCAGACGATTCGGTGGCTACTTGCAACAATGATAAACATTTTCAAAGTACTGCAAAAGTTTAACAACTGTCCCATTTCAAAGGTGAAATAACAAGAACTCGCTCACCAAACGTATTCCTGCCCGCTTCACTTGCGCCTTTATCCGATTCAATACAAAAACGCGCTGTCGCCTGCCTCTCTCCTTGGAAGCGAGAATTCAGTCAACTGTACAAAGCAGGCAAGACAGAGCTGAGACGCTCGCTCGACCCAGCCCTGCTCCAATTGTGAGAGGCAGGCAGAGCTGAAGAATGAAATACTTGAATAAGGTAGCGCCTTTTTTTCTCTCTCCATAAACAGGTACTCTGCTCATATATACTCAGCAAAAAGAAAAGAAACGTCCCCTTTTCAGGACCCTGTCTTTCAGAGATAATTTGTAAAAATCCAAATGACTTCACAGATCGTAATTGTAAAAGGTTTAAACACGGTTTCCCATGCTTGTTCAATGAACCATAAACAATTAATGAACATGCAGCTGTGGAATGATCATTAAGACTAACAGCTTACAGGCAATTAAGGTCACAGTTCTGAGAACTTAGTACACTAGAGAGGCCTTTCTACTGACTCTAAAAAAAACACCAAAAGAAAGATGCCCAGGGTCCCTGCTCATCTGTGTGAAGGTGCCTTAGGCATCCTGCAAGGATGCATGAGGACTGCAGATGTGGCCAGGGAAATACATTTCAATGTCTGTACTGTGAGATGCCTAAGACAGCGCTACAGGGAGACAGGATGGACAGCTGATCGTCCTCGCAGTGGCAGACCACATGTAACAACACCTGCACAGGATTGGTACATCCGAACATCACAGCTGCGGGACAGGTACAGGATGGCAACAACAACTGCCCGAGTTACACAAGGAACGCACAATCCCTCCATCAGTGCTCAGACTGTCCGCAATAGGACGAGAGAGGCTGGACTGAGGGCTTGTAGGCCTGTTGTAAGGCAGGTCCTCACTAGACATCACCGGCAACAACGTCGCCTATGGGCACAAACCCACCGTCGCTGGATCAGACAGGACTGGAAAAAGTGCTCTTCACTGACAAGTCGCGGTTTTGTCTCACCATGCGTGATGGTCGGATTCACGTTTATCGTCGAAGGAATGAGCGTTACACTGAGGCCTGTACTCTGGAGTGGGATCGATTTGGAGGTGTCGGGTCCGTCATGGTCTGGGCGGTGTGTCACAGCATCATCGGACTGAGCTTGTTGTCATTGCAGGCAATCTCAACGCAGTACGTTACAGGGAAGACATCCTCCTCCCTCATGTGGTACCCTTCCTGCAGGCTAATCCTGACATGACCCACCAGCCATACTGCTCGTTCTGTGCGTGATTTCCTGCAAGACAGGAATGTCAGTGTTCTGCCATGGCCAGCGAAGAGCCCGGATCTCAATCCCATTGAGCATGTCTGGGACCTGTTGGATCGGAGGGTGAGGGCTAGGGCCATTCCCCCCAGAAATGTCCGGGAACTTGCAGGTGCCTTGGTGGAAGAGTGGGGTAACATCTCACAGCAAGAACTGGCAAATATGGTGCAGTCCATGAGGAGATGCACTGCAGTACTTAATGCTGCTGGTGGCCACACCAGACACTGACTGTTAATTTTGACCCCCTCTTTGTTCAGGGACACATTATTCCATTTCTCTTAGTCACATGTCTGTGGAACTTGTTCAGTTTATGTCTCAGTTGTTGAATCCTATGTTCATACAAATATTTACACATGTTAAGTGTGCTGACAGTGAGAGGACTTTTCTTTTCTTGAGTTTACTATTCAATTTCCACACAATAAAATAGAAGCACTTCACTCATGTTGACACATACATTTCTGGTTCTTCTCACATCTATGATCTTAGCCCTGAAAATGCACAGGTCTCAAATCTATCTGAGTAACTATTGGCATACAGGAACCACTTTATACAAATGTAGGTCCTGTGGCCCAATGTAGCAGACAATTCTTGCAAACCAATTCTCTTTATTTGGCAACATACTATACTGCACATATCTTGGTATGTCTGTCGAAAGATGCACAATAAATACCATGGACTCCATTAAAACCAGGAGCAGTTGGCTATTCTGTAACTTTGGGTTATGTTCAACCACTCAGCAGGCTCTGAATGTGTTGCAATCTGGTCCAAGCAGACAGCCAGTTGTCTTGCAGGCCTACCGCTCTATTTTTAGACATCAAAGATAACTATGTTTATTTGGAACAAGTGGAGCACCTCAACTATGCATTCACACCCAAGCATAAAAAAGGAGCCTTGTGGGTTTACATGTTTCATTTTTACAAGAAAAGTAGCAATAAAAATGAAAGCTCTTAATATAATCTACATGTTCAGCATTTTGAATGGGCCTTAGTGTGCGAGTGTAAGACTACCATCATAAAACACAGATTATTTTCCATTTGAGTGAAAGATAGATGGATAGATACACACATTTTCCTGTCCATGATAATTTCACACATCTATCATTTAACTTTCCTTGACTGGAACACTGTGTTCACTGCTCCTCAATGGTCCCATTGGGGATAATCAGACAAAATGATTCACCCTGACTCAAAACGACAAGCACAGCTGACAATAAATAGTAAGACAACAGATCTGCCTCCACACCTGGAGAGCAGAAAATAGCAGAGCGACTGATCTTTGGTCTGGTTCTCCAAGGTTGTAATTGGTTGCAAATATGATATGACAACAATAGACCCCTAGTTACAGTCCTGCCTCTAGGCAACATGACTAAGAAAGTGGGAAATAAAAACTTGTTAACTTATTAAAACCAAAAGTCCTGTTACCTTGTAGTTGGCTGATGGGCATAACTGGGTCAGTCTTGGGCTGCTCTGCTGGCTTGGTGGCTTGTGGTGGAGACGGGGCAGAGGGGGTAAATGGGGTGGGCTGCTGCTCTACACTGGGAGTCGGGCAGAGATCCCTGACCACCAATGACTTTGGCTTCTCCTGTCCTTTACGGTCCTGGACCAATCGGGAAGCCTGGGAGTTCGTCATAGAATAGAGAGAGAAGGGAGAAAGAGTTTAGTGAAACATAATATTTGACTATTGATTAGAAATTACTGATATAGTATTTTGTTTACTGATTCATTGTATATTGTGAGAGTGTTCCTCTTTCATTTCCATACTTCTTGTTGTTACTGCTGTGTACTCACCTGTAAGAGCGCTGGTTGTATCTGGAGGTTGATGGCTGTGAGTTGCACTGGCTGGGCTTTGGTCTGGCTCAGGCTGGAGTGGAGAGCATGTGGGCTGATGGTGGAGTGGAAGATGGTTGCCTGCTGGCTGGGTGTAGAGGGCTGGTGGTGAGAGGCAGGCTTGGGTAGCACAGGGACAGGGCCTGCCTGGCTGGGGGACTGGGGGACCAGAGAGGGAGTCTGCAGGTGGGGTTGGATGGAGGCAGTCTGCAGCAGCTGTCCCTGGGTCCTCTGGGAAGCATGGGTCTGCTGGATCACAAACTGATGTTGCTTATGCTGCTGGACCAGGGAGTGGGAAGGGATCTGGGTGTATGCTGGAACAGAAATCGAGAAATAGAATACATAAAAAATCTGACAGTTAAGTCTGTATACAAAAGGAAAATGGACTACCCTAACTAACTCAAAACAATGGAAGAGTGGAATAATGTTTTGTTTCTTTACTCTCCTTTGCCAGTAGTACACCTATTGTTGACAAAATGTAACATCAAAAAGCACAAGACAGACTTGCCCTAAACTGTTGTCAAGGTTTTGGCCAGACATTACTCACTAATGTCTCCAAAGGGTCTATCATCACCTGACAGGGTTTTTGCTGACAAAATTACAACCAGGACCCATATCTTCCCAGAACCAATCATGTATTGTACTGTCATTTAGTGAAACGTGCTCTACACACCAACAGTCAGAGTAGTCCCGGGCCAGATATGTGCAGGAGGAAAGCAAGAGGGCAATATAATAAAAACTTTTTTTTAGCAGACGCTCTTATCCAGAGCGATTTAAAGGAGCAATTAGGGTTAAGTGCCTTGCCAAGGGCACATCGACAGATTTTTCACCTAGTCGGCTCGGGGATTCAAACCAGTAACCTTTCGGTTACAGGCTCAACGCTCTTAACCTCTAGGCTACTTGCCACCCCAGGCCAGACAGATGCAGGAAGAAAGCAAGAGGGCAATAAGAAGCCAATAATCTATGACCATGCTGTATGTAGTCATCTGTGAATCAATCCCCCAAACCTTCAGTTGCCCAAGCAATTTTCCCTAAGAAACAATGAGGTTAGATCTGGCCCTCATCATTACAGAAATATAGAGAAAGGGTTGTAATGCATCATCTCTCCTAGGAGCTGTTAAGCTGTTTGTCTCAGGATTAAGCCCAATGGTCTTACAGTAGCTTTATGATTTTAGTAAACTAAAGGTGTCTAACATTAACCTTTGTGGATCTCTTTTGATTATGGATTGATGCCAAATACATAACACCCTTATCTGTATATTTTGTGTGGGATAGGCTCCATCTGGTCTGAATGTTTCTCTGTAACCACAGTCTCTACCCTGCTGTGAAAATAGAGACGTTTCCATCCGGCAGAATTGCATGTCATTAGTTATTTATACCCCAGGATCTGCTGGAAAGTGTTTAATTTTCACACGGCAAAACTCTATGTAAACCACAGCATGTGGTTAGCTATGGTTTCACTAAGTACAGGGTGAAGACCGACATATCTTCCAGAAGGTATTCTGATAAAAGCCCTGAACGGATACTCTCAATTACATGATAACACCGTAAAGTGTTACATTACATGATAACACCGTAAAGTGTTACATTACATGATAACACCGTAAAGTGTTACATTACATGATAACACCTACCACCCAGCCCTCATTAAGTATAAATAGAAAACAGAAGTTGTATAATAATGACTATCAATTCAGCAAATAGACCTAGCTAGCCCTTGAGTGGATTTCCCAACCGGTGCTCACCGGATACAAGAAACAGAACTCAGAGTCCTGCTTGACAGCTTTTTCAAGCATTTTAATGAGTAACAGAGAAATGTCTTGGAAGGAGAGAAAGGGGGATTCATTGAAATGCCTTTCTCCCTCAAGGCCTTGGGATTAAGGAGTGGAATGACTCAGGCCGGACCCCCCTCTATCGCCCCACTACGCTACCACTCCCCCATGCCTGTGTGTTGTTTCAGGATGTCTAGAGGAAATGTTTCAACAGCAGATCTTGGAAAATCCCTGAGTTTCTGCAATCAACTGCTGCTGCTTTAGTTTAGAAACCTCACCCACACAACAGTGTAAATCACTTTACACACATCTTAACACAGCTTGAGAAAAACTACTCGTTGGCCAGCTTATTAGGTACACCTGTCTAGTACCGTGTCAGACCAACCTGTTGCCATGAAGGGATGCACCTGGTCAGCAACAATGTTGAGATATGCTGTGGCGTTCAAACGTTGCTCAATTGGTATCAAGAGACCTAACGTGTGCCAAGAAAACATTCCCCACACCATTACACCACCACCGTTGACACCAGGCAGGATGGGGCCATGGACTCATGCTGCTTATGCCGAATCCTGACTGCCATCAGCATGACGCAACAGGAACCGGGATTCGTCTGCCCAGGCAATGTTTTTCCACTCCTCAATTGTCCAGTGTTAGTGATCTCTTGCTTCTTCTTGTTTTTAGCTGATAGAAGTGGAAACAGGTGTGGTCGTCTGCTGCAACAGCCCATCCGTGACAAGGACCGACGAGTTGTGCGCTCCGAGATGCCGTTCTGCACACCACTGTTGTACTTTGTCTGTTTGTGGCCCGTCTGTTAGCTTGCACGATTCTTGCCATTCTCCTTTGACCTCTCTCATCAACGAGCTGTTTTTGCCCACAGGACTACAGCTGATTGGATGTTTTTTTATTTGTCGCACCATTCTCGGGAAACCCTAAACACTATCATGCTCGAAAAGCCCAGGAGGCCGGACCTTTCTGAGATACTGTAACCAGCGCGCCTGGCACCGAAGATCATACCACGCTCAGTCGCTTAAGTCAGTTTTCTCCATTCAAACGTTCAATCGAACAGTAACTGAATGTCTCGATGCTTGTCTGCCTGCTTTATATAGCAAGCCATGGCCACATGACTCACTGTCTGTAGGACCGAACCCTTTTTATGAACAGGGTGAGGTTCCTAATAAACTGTGTACATGTCAAACATATCTATACTAATTGTGTTTTAAGTGCTTGTCAAAAGGAGTAAGTAATGGAGATACTATGTATGGGTACATGGAAGCACTGAAGGACTTGGTGAATTAACAGAGAATGGGGAGATCCTTTCAGGTGTACTACACTCAGTCCAAACACATAAACGGATGCTTAGCTAAAAACCAACTTAAAGCTATGCTTCAAATCACAAAGACAACTGAAGAGAAGACTTGACACCAGGGACGGATTTGTTTGTTGAAAAAACTGAAAACCACAGTGCAGTTGGCAGGGGCAGAGAACTAGACTTAGTCTGGAAGGTAGTCTTTGTGGGGTTTGATGCGGTGCTGTTCTGTGGGTGTAGTAGGGTGCTGGGAAGACTTGTCTGCCAAGGAGGAGGTGATGAAAAGACTAAAGTACACAATGACCAGAACAGCTGCTTCCAGCCAATCCCTATTCAAGGGAAAACGAGCTCCTGTCTGTGGTAGGAATAGCAGTCACACTGCTGCTCCCACAAGATCTGCTCTCTTCTTCTCTCCGATGGCTCAATTACTACTCGGTCTTAAAATAGACGACAACACAAACTAGGCCTATTCCTGTGCTGTGTTCTCTCACAGCATGTTGAAAGTAAAATTGCTTTAGATATTTGTTATGTAGCATATTATTATTATTGAGGGGTAGATTGGACTTGTGTTTCATTGAAGTATTTCCTTATTCAAAACTACAACATTCTGTTGCCTAACAGAAAAAAGGCGTCCGCATGCTTCAGAACCGAAATAGTTTGGAAAAGTTTGTGCATGTTACAACAATGTGACGTTTTGGACTTTTCCTTTGGCTGTTCAGGCACACACATCTTTTTGGAGGAAAGCTGAAATTCGGAGCCGAAGTCTAAGCCCCGTCGTCGGTGATTGGTCAACAGTAGGGATTCTTCAATAGTCTTTGTTGTCATTCAACAAAGAGACGACTTGTTTTCATGCACATTTTTTCATTCAGAAATACTGCACCAAACATCTTAAGTAAAATTGTGGGACTAAGATCTCCTCGGCAAAAACGTAAATTCATGACAGATTTCTTGCGTTATCGTAGATTAATTCAGACTATTTTTTAGGAAGTGTATACTGGCTACGGTGTCTCAAAAGGGACAAAAAGTACTATCGCCACTTTTTTCCTCATTTTTCAAGCAAAGTGTTTGTTAAGGGGGTATGTGATCACACTCGTTCGGTTTGCCTAGCCAACTTCGGCTAGCCGAACTGAGGCATGCTGATACCTTAGAGTCCATTGAAGAACCAACATATATAATGAATGACCCAGTTAATGCCAGTGCATATAGAATAAGATGGTAGAGCAGGGACTTATCGCAGGGATGTCCTTCATTCCAAAAAGTAGCCCATACTAGAGAAATGTGAAGTTTGCTAATATGGGTGATAGTTAATGAGACAATTGATGGCTACAACCATCAAACTTGTAGTAGCAGTTTAAAGGATAATTTAAAACAAATGTGGTGCACATTAATGTTATAAACTTATCGTTCTATTTATCACATCAATTCAAGCTATAGATTTGTGTCCATGTCACCCAGCTCTATAAATTGAAGCCTCTTATCCAACCCTAAACCCCAGTCCGCCGGGCAGGCACCACAGCTGCTACCCCATCTCCCCCTTGTCTCATCCACTGTGAACTGACAGAATACTTCTCACATCTCCAGGGCACACCTGTCTGTTCCCCATGGCCACTGCCATGGCAACCCATGTTAATTTTATAAGTGTATGTAGCCAGGTTTTTAGATTCATCCTTCCTTTAGTTTAATCAGAATCCATTACTTAAACAAAGCGAGACAAAGACACAGTTGTGCAGTCGCACGCTCAGCTAATCCATCCAGTCTGGCGTATGGCAAAACACACAAAGTTAACCCATGCAGTGCTTAGCACACGCACTCTCTCACACACATACACACAGTCAGAGTTAATCTGTTCAACTGCTGGCATATACACAGCCATTCTCTGTGACAAAACCATCCAGCTGCTGACTTTCAGCCACACAATGAGTGGTCTAAAAAGATGCATCTGTGGCACAGAGTAGGTGTTGGGCGGTATCCAGATTTTCATACCATTTCTGTACCATACTGGGGTATACGGTATTACCGGGAGTGCACACAAGGGGCATTATTTCTTTTTTTACGCACAAAACAACGCACAAGCAACAGGGAGCATGATCCAGGAGGGGATTGAATGTCTCTGCTGTAACCAATAAGCTTTATCTTGACATCTAGCCACTTAGCTAGCTTACTACAAACAGTCACAGGGGCAGTGTATTCAGTGTCACCATGGAGCTCGGCAAAATTATGCCTTCTCACAACAGCCAGTGGATTTACTGATGCTGGACAAAAAACAATATATCATTTCAGCAAACATGCCTAAATCTCCAAGCGGGGAATGGGTCAACTTCATGAAATAATATGAAAGCCAGTGTCTGTAGAAGGTAGCGAACGTTGGGGTTGATACATACCTGGAGTGCTGAGAGGCTGGCCACTCAAAGCCGTGACGCTGCGACTCATGTTTATAGCGCACACCTCTGTCACAATGCTCTCCCCCTTCTTGCGCCCATCTAAGGGGACGTCGGATGAGCTGCCCTTTCCCCCTTCCCCCCGGCTCCCCTGGCTGGGGTTTTTGATCAGGGGAGAGGGCTGGATGGCAACAGGGGTCTGCTTTAGGCTGAGGGCCTGGAGGTTGTGTGTTTGAAAGGAGGACATGGTCGCCCCCTGCTGGCTACGGATAGCCAGGTTCTGGACCTGAAAAGACACAGAGGTCAGGTGCTGGAGGCAATGACACATGGCCTGAGGCAAGAGAGATGGGGTGCCCCACAGTCAAGGGTCTCCAGAATTAGTGAGAAATGCACTTTTTTAGACTAAATTAGTTATCACAGCATAACTGTAAACATAATGCATCTGCTATCCACCTGTATGAATTATGGTTCATTGTGCTGATATTATATGCCATCTAGTGCAGTTACTACAGCAACTCTGTGTGTATGGTATTAGCCTATAGCGTTGAGATAATAATAGCGTACCTGTGAGGGGGCAGACTGTTGTCCAGAGGACTGCGTGGAGCTCTCAGACTGGACTGCAGTCACTGTGGCCGTAGGTGTGAAGATGAGCTGGGGGGACAAAGGAACAGCACGGCCTAGGCTCCTAGCTACTTGCACAAGGTTGCTTTGCTGTGCCTGAAAATCACACACCAACATACAGTACCAGTCAAAAGTTTGAACACACCTACTCATTCAAGAGATGTTCTTTACTTTTACTATTTTCTACACTGTAGAATAATAGTGAAGACATCAAAACTATGAAATAACACATATGGAATCATGTAGTAACCAAAAGAATGTTAAACAAATTTGAGATTCTTCAAAGTAACCATCCTTTGCCTTGATGACGGCTTTGCACACTCTTGGCATTCTCTCACCCAGCTTCATGAGGTAGTCACCTGGAATGCATTTCAATTAATATGTGTGCCTTGTTAAAAGTTAATTGTTGAATTTCTATCCTTCTTAATGCATTTGAGACAATCAGTTGTGTTGTGACAAGGTAGGGGTGGTATACAGAAGATAGCCCTATTTGGTAAAAGATGAAGTCCATATTATGGCAAGAACAGCTCAAATAAGAGAAGGGAAATGACAGTCTATCATTACTTTAAGACATGAAGGTCAGTCAATGCGGAACATTTCAAGAACCTTGAAAGTTTCTTCAAGTGCAGTCGCAAAAACCATCAAGCGCTATGATGAAACTGGCTCTCATGACAGGAAGACAGAGTTACCTCTGCTGCGGAAAATAAGTTCATTAGAGTTAACTACACCTCAGATTGCAGCCCAAATAAATGTATCACATAGTTCAAGTAACAGACACATTCAACATCAACTGTTCAGGGGAGACTGCGTGAATCAGGCATTCATGGTCAAATTGCTGCAAAGAAACCACTACTAAAGGACACCAATAATAAGAAGAGACTTGCTTGGGCCAAGAAACACATGCAATGAACATTAGACCAGTGGAAATCTGTCCTTTAGTATGATGAGTCCAAATTTTGGATTTTTGGTCCCAACAACCGTGTCTTTGTGAGAAGCAGACTAGGTGAACGGATGATGGTTCCCATCATGAAGAATGAAGGAGGAGGTGTGGTGGGGGTGCTTTGCTGGTGACACTGTCTGTGATTTATTTAGAATTTAAGACACACTTAACCAGCATGGCTACCACAGCATTATGCAGCGATACACCATCCCATTTGGTTTGCGCTTAGTTGGACTATCATTTGTTTTTCACAGGACAATGACCCATAAAACACTTCCAGTCTGTGTAATGGCTATTTGACCAAGAAGGAGAGCGATGGAGCACTGCATCAGATGACCTGGCCTCCACAATCACCCGACCTCAACCCAATTGAGATGGTTAGGGATGAGTTGGACCGCAGAGTGAAGGAAAAGCAGCCAACAACTGCACAGCATATGTGGGAACTCCTTCAAGACTGTTGGAAAAGCATTCCTCATGAAGCTGGTTGAGAGAATGCCAAGAGTGTGCAAAGATGTCATCAAGGCAAAGGGTGGCTACTTTGAAGAATCTCAAATCTATTTTGATTTGTTAATTTTGGGGGGTTATTACACAATTCCATATGTGTTATTTCCTAGTTTTGATGTCTTCACTATTATTCTACAATGTAGAAAATAGTAAAAATAAAGAAAAACCTTTGAATGAGGAGGTGCCCAAACTTTTGACTGGTACTGTATGTGTAGACAATTCCTCCATGGGTTTGAGAACAGAAAAATAATACTGTAAGCAGCTGATTTTTCTCTGTCGCTTTCTTTCACACTCACTCTCCCCATGCATCATGTGTCCAAAATTCTTTAAAAAATGTGAAGTAATCAGACTGAATTGATTCAGTTTGAGATGCAGGACAACCTTCCTACTACACTCCTTACAACAGTGGTAGCACACACAAATACTTCCATCACACTAAGCCTCTAGACGTGTGGCTAAGACAGCTAGTGTGTGCCAGTGGGCATGCTCCTGGGGATTTACCATCTGGGCACGCAGGTACATATGAGCCTGACTGGCAGTGAGGGGGGTGGGGCTGGACGAGCTGCCCAGGAGCACGGCCTGCTGGGAGATGCTGCCGGCTGGGGCCGAGCTGACACTCTGGGTTCGGCTGATCATCTGGGCTGCAGCCGGGGACGTGGTCAGGTTAATCTGGGGACAGGACAGAGAAGAGAGAAAGGATTACAGAACATCACCAAAAACAAAAACATTACACATCTATGAACCCGGCCCCTAAATTACTAGACATGACTCACTGCACTCACTGTGGCCTGGGACGATCCTGTTTGCTGGGATGAAGTGCCATTTTGGGTGGAGCTCTGCCTTCCTGCCGCAATACTGGCCTGTGGCATGACAGGTGAGAACAGTTAGGGGATCAACACTTACAGTATATTTCTCTTCATCTGAAGATAACTGTTAGATTTACTAACTAAACTTTCATAACCCTAACCCCAGCACTGACCTTATCTCACGTCTTTGTTAAAATCCTAACACAGCTTGTTGGCGGCCTGTTTAATTTGCCAGTTTAACAGTCTCTTGTGTCTTCAGTGCTCACCTGCTGTACGGCGGCTAGGCTCTGGAGCTGTGCATTGCTCAGGTGCTGCTGCTGGAGTGCTGCTGTCTGCAGCATGAGGTGCTGCTGCTGCGCTGCGTACATCTGCTGCAGGTACTGCGCAGCCGTGTTGGGCTGCCGGTGCAACGCCTGCTGGATCACCTTCAGTACACAGGGAGCAAGAGAAAGGTTAGCGGTTGGGGTAACATTCTCAACAACAGGCTCTAAAAAGGACTTACTGGGTTGGAGTAATGCTCTGAAAGAAATAAGTCCCAATTGCACTGTTTTTACTGAGCCATTGAAAAGCAGGTATGGGAGATTCCTACGGTATATTGGTCCCGTTGCAAAATGTGCTTCTCATGTAGGGAGAACAGGCTCACTTCTGCACCCCCTGCACATTGTAATGGACTTAATCGCATCCTATGCTCACCCCTATGGCCTTGAGCACATATTTTCTTCAATCTTCATGATACATTTTTTTACTGACAGCCTCAGCATAGTTGCCAAAGCAACATGAGAGATGGATTGACCCAGAGCACATAGCCTAATAGAGCTTCTCTGACCTAAGCTTCCTAGGGTGAAAAGAGGGCGGAGATTGTGATGGAACATCCATTCACTTCTCTCTTATTGAGCCCAAATGACAAGCCTTGCACTATGTTAAGTAGGCCGGTAGTGACAATGCTGCTAGTTCCCTACGGGCAGATGAGTGCATGCATTTGAAAGAAAGGATAGAAGAGACCTAAGATCTGTCTGTCACCCTTTAAGAGGAGGGTAAACAGAGCCTAATCCAAGCTGAGTTTCACATTGGTCAATGGGCAAATAACAGAGGACAGAGCCTGGAACTTGGAACCACAGCAACCCTGATCTGCTGTCGTCAGTATTGATAGATTACATGATGCCAGTGTACTACATCAAATAACAATGCGAAAGAATTATCAAATTGCACCTTAGTCTAAATGTAATAAAAGTCTTGTTTATTATAAGCAGTGTAGTAAATTCCATAGTGAGCTAAGTGCAATACTGCCTGATTTACAGTGCATGCATGGTTTAACCAGCAGATGGCAGTAGGGCAATGACAATTTCATTATTGCAGGGAACGCAAATGGAGAAAACGGTTTATGCAAAACACGTGTATGTGGGTGTGTCACACTGGACTGGCATGTTTTTTTTACCCTGAAGTTTACCTGAACCGTCTGCCTGTCAGGAATGCCGCTGTACACAGAGATCTGAGGCACAGCCTGCCTTCCTGTGCTGTTGCTGCTGGTGGTAGTGCTGCTACTGGTCGTACTGGTGCTGGCGGCAGTGGCTCCAGTGCTGCTGGCACTAGAGGCTGGAGGCCCCAGCTCACTGTCCATGGTGCCCTCTCCTCGTTTGGCCCTTCCCCTGCTGCCCTTTGGACAAGCTCTCCTGAACCTAAAAGACAGGAAACAGGGACGTTAAAATGAAGCTATAGGGCTCAGACATATTGGGCCATGTTCATGACAGTCACTGTGTAAGCCCACTCAGTATAACTTAATAAAGCATCCCTAAAGCCTATAAGCATGACATGGCGCTCCTAAGGCGATATACAATGTATCATAGTGTATACATACTTGTCTTATTTCAGTATGTGCTAAAATGAGACAGAATTTGTTATTTACAGGTGCAGGAATGCAGGATGTCCATATAACATTAGTGAATGACGAAAATACCAAACTATGTACACAAAACAAAAAGGAAATTGAGTTACAAATACGTTTTCGCTGAATAAACTTTAAGATCCCAAGACAGCTAAATACAAATGCATAAGCGACATGGCACATCTTACAATGACATTGTTCATTAGGAATATAGCCCCTCTTTGTTTCACAACCTCAGCAGACTGAAAACAATTAAATTGCCTATCCCTTCCCTGAACAATACCTCTTGGTCCAATAAAAGGGGTAAATTAAACTCAGACTTCAAAACAGGTTCAAGTACCTCAATTTTAATTATAAACATTAAATTGTAAACAGAAAATATCTCAATGTACAGCTAATATTTAGGACTTCAGTATTCATATTTTCCAATACACATTCAATAAACATAATTACCTGAATATGACCTGCCCATATTTTTATTTAGCTAGCTAATGTTCTTTATACTGTGTAACATCGTTATGTTAATGTCTAACATCGCTATGAAGGCCAAGCAGAATTTGATACAAAATGTCTAAAGGGAACATATTATTAAAGACTTTTCATAAGTGGATCTGTTGTTGACCCACTTCTTCTCTGTTTACCTCATGTCAAAATAAAACAGACCCACAATAATCCAACAGACCCACGTTTGGAAAGTATTTTTATTAATACGTTCCTTTAGATATTTTGTCTCTAATTCCCCGGTTATAAGGACCAACCATCCAGACCACCGGCAGAGTAAGTTGAAATTGAATTTTATTAAACTTCTGGCTTCCTGCCATCTGTTAAGGTTTTTTTGCAACACAATTCCCAACAACACTAGTGTCAATATACCAGCGTTGCTAAAAGCATCTAGCAAGGGTGATGATATGCATACTTGGCATTCATAGCGATTTTACACATTAACATGTTACACAGTATCAAGAACACTAGCTAGCTAAATAAAAAATTAGCAGGTCATATTCAGGCACTTATGTATTGGTCCATGAATGGGGAATAGAGGAGAATGAGTGAGCTAGGAAACTAGACAACTAGCTCGCTGCAGTCCACATCGTCACAGGCCCCATCACACCCAGGCGTGATGCACCGATGCTATCTCTTGGACATCATCAGCACGCAAAAAGCCATTGTGAAAACAGGAAAGCTAGCTTCACGTCCACTGTGTCACAAATGTTGAATACAATTCCATTTTAACTTATTCCGCCAATTGTCCATGCAGTTGGTTCTTATATAGGGTGGAATTTGACAAAATATCCAAAGGAACATATAAATAAACGTGAGTTTTCAGCAGGTGCATGGCATATCACCTCCTCGCTGCTTCAACACATGTCAAAATAAAAGTAATGCACGTGCTCCTTATGTGCGCAAGCAAGCGATAACTTGTGGGGGACTTTTATTTTGACAGAGGAAGAGTGCAGCAGACCCACGTTTGGAAAGTTAGTTTATTATTATGTTCCTTTGGATATTTTATCTCAAATTCCGACCTATATAAGAACCAAACCCATGGACAATAGGCAACTTAATTTGATTCAACATTCGTTACAGACAGGGGGACGTGTAGGTTTTCATCAATACAAATGTCCGTAACCATCACACCATGCGTGAGCTCTCTGGTGAATGAAGGCCGTTGTGTTTTCATATTGAAATTCATAACAGAGAAGAGGAACTGAGTTTCAGGGGCCTTTTAAAAATAAACTAACCCCATGCCATTCTCAGATTACCACAACAATAACCCACTTAATTCAACATGTCTAATGGTGAGCATTAAATCCAATTTGGTAGGGGCAGAAAAATGCAAGTTCTGAAAGATAATGAATTCCAGTGACATATTTAAGTGAAAGAAGGGTGTATCTAACCACAGGTGGACTGATAACATAAGGACTTAAATGACAGTACACCTATACCGATACTGTATCTACTCCAATCACTCTTTTTTTTTAGACTTTTGGCTGCTGAACCCTTTCTGTCCTCAACATGTGAGAATGAACAGATTAGTAGTTGACTCTAGAGCATCCCAGTGACTGTCTGTCACCCTAGTACTCTGCTGCCCCATTAGCAGAGGAAGTGAGGTTCAGTAGACTGGGCAGATGAGATGGATGGGCTGAGAGAGCAGAACAGCTGACGGGGTTAAGAAAGCTGGGAGGAAGGTGGACTGGGAAAGAGAGAACCTAGGGCAGAGATTGAGTTTTTGGAATGTATTGTGGATTTTGACTGTGTGAGTGGTTGGGGGAGGGTTGTGATGGAAACAATTAAGATCTTTAACAGCTATGCTGCAATTCCTAAGCTATTTTCTCTTCCCTCCTTTTAATTCTGCTTTCAGTGGATTCAGGCATAGCCATAGCATACAGTGCACTGTAGGTTAAGAAACATTGAGTGGTGACAAACCTCACCTTTTCCACCATAACGTCTGGTACTGTGTATTACAACCTCATGCACAACCAGACTAACTCCAACACACAGCATCATACAGTTACAGGTTATCCATGGCTATACAATACAACAGCATTATTCTGCCAAAAATTCCAATCATTGAGAGCATTATTTCACATCTGGATGTACCCCCTATAATTAAGCCTGCTCCAGAGAGAGAGTTATGCCTGACATCTAGTCTGGTTACACAGGGATTTTGGATCGAACAAAGCATTGTTCTCTTCATCATGGTGTAGGGAACAGCCTTGGTCTTATTGCCTTTTCTGGCAATCCTGCTGCCCCTGTCTCTCCAAGAGGAATCACTCACCCATCAGTCATGGAACCCTACTCCCCCCCAACTGGCAGGCAGCAGGAATCCTGTACTGGGTCGCTGTTGGTGAGAGCACAGGGCTACACTAGGAGTGGGCTGTATCGCAAACCAAGTCTCTAGACACACAGATGTAACAAATATGCTATTGGATTCATGGGCTTGCTCTTGTCATTCCAGACCAAAATAAGAGACAGTCTGGTGTCAATTTGCATTTTTCTCTACAGAGCTAAGAGTGCAGTAAGGGCAGTAGCCCCCATCACTTAACGAGGACCAGACGGTTTGTGTTGACACAAATATATATATATATATATATATATATATATATATACCACAAAATGCATTAGTCAAATTATCGGGATCAATATAGTAAAAGAGCACAGCTAATGTACATCAATGGCTTTTAGAAAGGCTTTATGGGTATAATAGAACAAGGGGTGCTGCAGAGACAACGCCCCCAATGCTCCTACCTCCTCTGGGCCTCCCAGCGTGCTGCGGGAGTGTGATGCCCCATCCCCCGGGACCCTGGTCCTGTAGGATGCTGCTCCTCTTTGTCTGACTATGTCTGTGTGGTGGATTCAAACATTAGCCTCTCTCTCTATCCCCTACTAACACTCTGCTCCCCATCCCAACATCAACATCAACACAGACACAGCCTGCCAACCAGGCCTCTGCCTTCCTCCTGATTATGAGGTATCCTAGCGACAGCCAACTGGGTGCCTATGGAATCCAGTGCAGTGCAGGATGCTGATTGGTCAGAAGGACACTCTCTAATGAAGATGATAATGATTTCACCCTCTACCCTCCCCCTGCCAAAATACTGAATATGGTAGCATGAAGCCTCTGCCATATAATAGCCAAACCATCACCAAAATCATATTGGATAAGCACAAAACTCAATCTGTAAATGTATAGAGCTATCTATTTATTTTACAGAAAATGTTATTCAATCTGTTATTATTGCATTAGGCTATAACATATCAGTCTATAAGCATACATTGTAGTCCACACATGAACATTTCAGGATAGGGTCATATACAATGCCTTCGGAAAGTATTCAGACCCCTTGACTTTTTCCATATTTTGTTTCAGCCTTATTTTAAAATTTATCAAATATATTTTTTCTTCATAATTTACACATAACACCCCATAATGACAAAGAGAAAACAGGTTTATAAAACAGAAATACCTTTACATAACTATTCAGACCCTTTGCTATGAGACTCGAAATTGAGCTCCATTGATCATCCTTGAGATGTTTCTACAACTTGATTGGACTCCACCTGTGGTAAATTCAATTGATTGGACTGGATTTAGAAAAGGCACACACCTGTCTATATAAGGTCACACAGTTGACAGTGCATGTCAGAGCAAAAACCAAGCCATGAGGTCGAAGGAATTGTCCGTAGAGCGCCAAGACAGGATTGTGTCAAGGCACAGATCTGGGGAAGGGTACCAAAAATATTTCTGCAGCATTGACGGTCCCAAGAACTCAGTGGCCTCCATCATTATTAAATTGAAGAAGTTTGGAACCACCAAGACTCTTCCTAGAGCTGGCCGCCCGGCCAAACTGAGCAACCGGGGATGGCCTTGGTCAGGGAGGTGACCAAGAACCTGAGTCACTGACAGAGCTCTAGAGTTCCTCTGTGGAGGAGAATCTTTCAGAAGGACAACCATCTCTGCAGCACTCCACCAATCAGGCCTTTATGGTAGAGTGCCCAGACGGAAGCCACTCCTCAAAAAAAGCCTGCTAGGAGTTTGTCTGAGTCTTTAGGTGCCTTTTGGCAATGAGAAAGAAGATTCTCTGGTCTAATGAAACCATGATAGAACTCTTTGGCCAGAATGCCAAGTGTCACGTCTGGAGGAAACCTGGCACCATCCCTATGGTGAAGCATGGTGGTGGCAGCATCATGCTGTGTGGATGTTTTTCCAAAAGCAGGGAATGAGAGACTAGTCAGCCAAAGATGAACAGAGCAAAGTACAGAGAGATCCTTGATGAAAACCTGCTCCAGAGTGCTCAGGACCTCAGACTAAGGTTCACCTTAGGTACAACGACCCGAAGCACACAGCTAAGACAGCGAAGGAGTGTCTTCAGGACAAGTCTCTGAATGTCCTTGAGTGGCCTAGCCAGAGACTGGATTGAACATCTCTGGAGAGACCTGAAAATAGCTGTGCAGCAACGCTCCCAATCCAAACTGACAGAGCTTGCGAGGATCTGCTGAGAGGAATTGTGAAAAACTCCCCAAATACAGGTGTGCCAAGCTCGTAGCGTCATACCCAAGAAGCCTCGAGGCTGTAATCTCTGCCAAAGAAGCTTCAACAAAGGGCTGAGTAAAGAGTCTGAATACTCGTGTACAGTTGACATCAGAAGTTTACATAGACCTTAGCCAAATACATTTAAAACTGTTTTTCACATTTAAACTGTTTTTCACAATTCCTGATCCAAGTAAAAATTCCCTGTCTTAGGTCAGTTAGGATCACCACTTTATTTTAAGAATGTGAAATGTCAGAATAATAGTAGAGAGAATTATTTATTTCAGATTTTCTTTCTTTCATCACATTCCCAGTGGGTCAGAAGTTTACATACACTCAATTAGTATTTGGTAGCAATACCTTTAAATTGTTTAACTTGGGTCAAACGTGTTGGGTAGCCTTCCACAAGCTTCCCACAATAAGTTGGGTGAATTTTGGCCGATTCCTCCTGACAGAGCTGGTGTAACTGAGTCAGGTTTGTAGGCCTCCTTGCTCACACACAATTTTCAGTTCTGCCCACAAATGTTCTGTAGGACTGAGGTCATGGCTTTGTGATGGCCACTCCAATACCTTGACTTTGTTGTCCTTAAGCCATTTTGTCACAACTTTGGAAGTATGCTTGGGGTCA
This sequence comes from Salvelinus fontinalis, assembly GCF_029448725.1. Taxonomy (NCBI): domain Eukaryota; kingdom Metazoa; phylum Chordata; class Actinopteri; order Salmoniformes; family Salmonidae; genus Salvelinus; species Salvelinus fontinalis. Next base: position 46,358,589 of record NC_074667.1, on the reverse strand, counting down.
TTGTCCATTTGGAAGACCCATTTGCAACCAAGCTTTAACTTCCTGACTGATGTCTTAAGATGTTGCTTCAATGTATCCATATAATTTTCCTCTCTCATGATGCCATCTATTTTGTACCAGTCCCTCCTGCAGCAAAGCACCCCCAAAACATGATGCTGCCACCCCCGTGCTTTACGGTTGGGATGGTGTTCTTCAGCTTGCAAGCATCCCCCTTTCTCCTTCAAACATAACAATGGTCATTTTTGCAAAACAGTTTTATATTTTTGACCAGAGGACATTTCTCCAAAAAGCATGATTTTTTGTCCCCATGTGCAGTTGCAAACCGTAGTCTGGCATTTTTATGGCGTCTTGGAACAGTGGTTTCCTCCTTGCTGAGCAGTCTTTCAGGTTATGTCGATATAGGACTTGTTTTACAGTGGACATAGATACTTTTGTACCCGTTTCCTCCAGCATCTTCACAAGGTCCTTTGCTGTTGTTCTGGGATTGACTTGCACTTCTCGCACCAAAGTACGTTCATCTCTAGGAGACAGAACGCTTCTCCTTCCTGAGTGGTATGACGGCTGCGTGGTTTCATGGTGTTTATACTTGTGTACTATTGTTTGTACAGATGAACGTGGTACCTTCAGGCATTTGGAAATTGCTCTCAAGGATGAACCAGAATTGTAAAGGTCTACAATCTTTTTTCTGAGATCTTGGCTGATTTCTTTTGATTTGACCATGATGTCAAGCAGAGGCACTGAGTTTGAAGGTAGGCCTTGAAATACATCCACAGGTACACCTACAATTGACTCAAATGATTAGCCTATCAGAAACTTCTAACGCCATGACATCATTTTCGGGAATTTTCCAAGCTGTTTAAAGGAACAGTCAACTTAGTGTATGTAAACTTCTGACCCACTGTAATTGTGATACAATGAATTATAAGTAAAATAATCTGTCTGTAAACAATTGTTGGAAAAAATGCATGCACAAAGTAGATGTCATAACACACTTGTCCAAACTATAGTTTGTTAACAAGAAATTTGTGGAGTGGTTGAAAAACAAGTTAATGACTCCAACCTAAGTGTATGTAAACTTCCGACTTCAACTGTAAATGTGATATCTGTTTTCAAAAAAACTGTTTTTGCTTTGTCATTTTGGGGTATTCTGTGTAGATTGAGAATTTAATACATTTTAGAATAAGGCTGTAACGTAACAAAATTTGGAAAAGTCAAGGGGTCTGAATAGTTCCGAATGCACTGTATGCTAGCTGTAGGAATCATTTAGGAAATAAGCTAATAGGAACTGGAAAAATACTAGGCGATATTATTGGGTATTATGGCAGTCTGATTTATTGAGTACATTTCTCAAAATAATTAATCATCTCAATTACAATAACAACCACAATTATAAAATTGTTGTTTCATTATGATGCAAGTAAATGGAAACAATTATTGGATAGGCCTATAGCCTAGTCCTAAAAACTAAATTCCCCCAACAAGAGCAAAATTAGATGCAGTGGAATTCAAACTAGGCTTGGGTAGTATACTGGGGTAGTTGGAAATATCCACAGAATGTTTTTTCAATACCGTTAAAACTATTTACCCAAAGTTTTTCAATAAATTGTATTATTTGTAGCTACTTAAGTGAATACCTGCCGTAAACTTGTGCAATACGTTAAGAGATAAATCAGATTGCGTTCTACATTTCACCTGTCACATTATTTTACATTATGAAGATTACTGTACTTCCCCAGAACAGTTGAGCCAGTCACATATTTGTTTGTAAATAGCACAACGGGAGAAAGCAGGACCAGGTCAGTCCAGCTGTGTATTTACAGGGGTTGCATTTCATATCGAAAGTCAGTGTTTTTTTGATTCAATAGAGTGATCAGGGACGTGCAACTAGGGCTGACCCCAATTTGTCGACAGGTCGATTGTTTGGTCGACCAACATTTTTTTTGTTGTCGAGCAGTAGCAAATAAATAAATAAACTCAGCAACAACAAAAAACGTCCCCTTTTCTGGACCCTGTCTTTCAAAGATAATTTGTAAAAATCCAAATAACTTCACAGATCTTCATTGTAAAGGGTTTAAACAATGTTTCCCATGCTTGTCCAATGAACCATAAACAATTAATGAACATGCACAGTCGTTAAGACACCAACAGCTTACAGACGGTAGGCAATTAAGGTCACAGTTATGAACATTTAAGACACCAAAGAGGCCTTTCTACTGACTCTGAAAAACACCAAAAGAAAGATGCCCAGGGTCCTTGCTCATCTGAGTGAATGTGCCTTAGGCATGCTGCAAGGAGGCATGAGGACTGCAGATGTTGCCAGGGCAATAAATTGCAATGTCCGTACTGTGAGACGCCTAAGACAGTGCTCGGGGAGAAAGGACGGACAGTTGATCGTCCTCACAGTGGCAGACCACGTGTAACAACACCTGCACAGGATCGGTACATCCGAACATCACACCTGCGGGACAGGTACAGGATGGCAACAACAACTGCCCAAGTTACACCAGGAACGCACAATCCCTCACAGCTCACACTGTCCGCAATAGGCTGAGAGAGTCTGGACTGAGGGCTTGTAGGCCTGCTGTAAGGCAGGTCCTCACCAGACATCACCGGCAACGTGGCCTATGGGCACAAACCCACCGTCACTGGACCAGACAGGACTGGCAAAAAGTGCTCTTTACTGACGAGTCATGGTTTTGTCTCACCAGGGGTGATGGTCGGATTCGCGTTTATCGTCGAAGGAATGAGCGTTACACCGAGGCCTGTACTCTAGAGCGGGATCGATTTGGAGGCGGGGGTCCGTCATGGTCTGGGGCGGTGTGTCACAGCATCATTGGACTGAGCTTGTTGTCATTGCAGGCAATCTCAACGCAGTACGTTACAGGGAAGACATCCTCCTCCCTCATGTGGTACCCTTCCTGCAGGCTCATCCTGACATGACCCACCAGCCATACTGCTCGTTCTGTGCGTGATTTCCTGCAAGACAGGAATGTCAGTGTTCTGCCATGGCCAGCAAAGAACCCGGATCTCAATCCCAATGAGCATGTCTGGGACCTGTTGGATCGGAGGGTGAGGGCTAGGGCTATTCCCCCCAGAAATGTCCAGGAACTTGCAGGTGCCTTGGTGGAAGAGTGGGGTAACATCTCACAGCAACTGGCAAATATGGTGCAGTCCATGAGGAGGAGATGCACTGCAGTACTTAATGCAGCTGGTGGCCACACCAGATACTGACTGTTACTTTTGATTTTGACCCCCTCTTTGTTCAGGGACACATTATTCAATTTCTGTTAGTCACATGGCTGTGGAACTTGTTCAATTAATGTCTCAGTTGTTGAATCTTGTTATGTTCATACAAATATTTACACATGTTAACTTTGCTGAAAATAAACGCAATTGACAGTGAGAGGACGTTTCTTTTTATATATATATATTTTTTTTTTTATGGCACCTGTCTGAGTCGAGCCAATCTCAGTGAAATAATCCTTTCGTAGATTCTGCCATTACTCAGATTTTTCCGGTAATAAACTACACGAGGAGTCGGCAACCTTTCTCATGTGGAATGCTAATTTATCTGATAATTCTGCATTTGGAAATTGCTCCCAAGGATGAACCAGACTTGTGGAGGTCTACAATTTTGTTTGAGGTCTTGGCTGATTTCTTTTGATATTCTCATGATGTCAAAGAGGCACTGAGTTTGAAGGTAGGCCTTGAAATAAATCCACAGGTACACCTCCAATTGACTCAAATGATGTCAATTAGCCTATCAGAAGCTTCTAAAGCCATGCCATCGTTTTCTGGAATTTTCCAAGCTGTTTAAAAGGCACAGTCAACTTAGTGTATGTAAACTTCTGACCCACTGGAATTGTGATACAGTGAATTATAAGTGAAATAATCTGTCTAAACAATTGTTGGAAAAATTACTTGTGTCATGCACGAAGTAGATGTCCTAACCGACTTGCCAAATCTATAGTTTGTTAACAAGAAATTTGTGGAGTGGTTGAAAAACAAGTTTTAATGACTCCAACCTAAGTGTATGTAAACTTCCGATTTCAACTGTATGTTGAAAACATTTTTGGGAGATGCGATGGATCATTGGGGATCATTCAATATTCCCTTTCTTTTGATGTTCAGTGAAATCATCCCATGTGAAGAGTCAACTAATTTAATTAAAGTAAAATTTGTAACTAAATTATTATTTTTTTCTATTGGAAGGATTTAATCATTTGTAATTATGTCTACTTATGATAAGGTAAAATGTTTATGTTTCTGTCTCCATATAAAATGTTAAACATATCCAATGCAAAAAACATTACATTTAAATGGTATTCATATTAATTTGCATATATTTCCGTTAATTCCCATATATTCCTGTTCATTCCCATATATTCCCGTTAATTCCCACGGAAAGTTTCCACCTCTGAATATTCCCCAAAATGTGCAACCCTAGTAATGACGCCGCTTAACATTTAGAGCTACACGTGCAACAAAGCATTCCTAACCTAGCCCACCATGTCTGCAACAAGTCGAGCAGTCATTTGAAAGAGTAAGAAAATTTCAGCGAGACAACTCCAAGGTGAAATACATTAACGGCAAGATAATGGAATTCTTTGCCCTTGCCAATCAACTGTTCTCTGTCGTGGGTGATGTTAGCTTTCACCGACTGGTTGAGCACCGGTACATACTACCAAGTCCGCAATTTTTCAGATGTTGCCCTACCAGTTACACAGTAATAGCGTCACTGCTATTAGCGTCACGACTGACATTTGGACCAGTGATATCAGCCCCATGAACATGCCGAGTCTGACAACACAGTGTGTTGATGAGGATTTCGTACTGAGGAAAGTCGTATTGCATGTTCAAGAATATGCTGGTTGTCATACTGCTGCTGCCATTTTAATGGCATTTGAGAACATGTTTGAAACATGAACACACTAGCTAGCTCCAGTCAAACAACTGACTCGAGAAATAAGCTCATCAACTGCGCCTGCAGCAGACGTGCTATCCTCTGTCATGGCATTGAAACGCCTGCTCAACAAAACTGCAGACACAAGCTGTGAACAAGCGATTCGGTGGCATTCTCTCTTTACTGTGTCGTCACCATGCTCAATGCTATGTACAAGGACCGCTACTTCGATGCAGACAAAAAACAGGGTTTACGTGAAGGAACTGTAGTGACGCCTTTTGCACTGAGATGCAGTGCCTTAGACCGCTGCGTCCCCGTGTGTGTGTTAACTATTTAACTGTACTAGAATCCTTAAAAGGCTGCACATTTTATTTTATTATCGGTTATCAGTATTGTTGTTGTTTTATTCCGGCAAGGAAAATATCGGTATTGGCCAAAAATGTAATATCGGTGCATCACTACTTGCTAGTTTAGTAAGTGGCTGAATTAATAAGGTGACGGGGCATCATATTGTGTTAGCTTTCTGCCGTGTTTGAGAAGTCAAAGCCATTTGGATGAGTTATCTGTAAAGCTGCCACTGCTATCTTTTTCCTTTAATTTTTTCTCCTCTCCGTTTTCGGCACGTCTGCTCCTCCCCCATCTTCTCCAAGCAGAGCAGGCAGGCCTGTTGCAATAGCGACTCCAGACTCATTAGGGCTGTCCCTGACAAATTTGGTCGATTAGTCTACATTTTTAAACGTGTATTTCTCCACATAGACACACCCTATGTGTTTTAATAAAACCCACTATATGCATTGAGCTTGTCTGATGCATTAAGCTTACGGTTTGATGAAATAAGACAAACGCCTCAAGAGGGCGCCAGAGATCTAGATGGCTTTCTCAAATTCTGAAGTTTCCGATAATACGCGACACGAGGAGTCGGCAACCTTTCTCATGTTGAATGCCAATTTATCTTACTATTTTTACCAATCTGCAAACCAGTTACGGTTTTCATATGCACATTTTCATTCAACAGTTTCATTGAATTTACAATAACATCTTCATAACTCACAATCATTGTCATGTAGTTAATCAAAATTCTATCCAAATATAAATTAAAATAATTAACCTAAAAAATTACTTCTATTGCCACTGCCAAGGCTGTAAAAATAGCCTACATAATTCCAACAAATAAAAACATTGCAGCCTGCAGGTAGAAAATATCTTGATGACTGGAACGAATTGCAAAAATCACTGACGCTGGAGAATCATATCTCCCTCACTAACTTTTAAGCATCAGCTGTCAGAGCAGCTTACCGATCATTGAATCTGTAAATAGCCCACCCAACTACCTCATCCCCATATTGTTATTTATTTTTTGCTCCTTTGCATCCCAGTATCTCTACTTGCACATTCATCTTCTGCACATCTATCACTCCAGTGTTTAATTGCTAAATTGTAATTATTTCGCCACTATGGCCTATTTATTGCCTTACCTCCCTAATCTTACTACATTTGCACACACTGTATATTGATTTTTCTATTGTGTTATTGTCTGTACGTTTCTTTATTCCATGTGTAACTCTGTGTTGTTTGTGTCGCACTGCTTTGATTTATCATGGCCAGGTCGCAGTTGTAAATGAGAACTTGTTGTCAACTGGCCTACCTGGTTAAATAAAAGGTGAAATAAATGTTTTTAAAAATCCAGATTTTCATACAGTCTTACTGTTTCTGTACCATACCAGCTATACGGTATAACCAGAAGTGCACACAAGGGGCGCTATATTTGACATACAAAACAATTTAAGCAACAGGGATCTATGATCCAGGAGGGGATTGAATGTCTCTGCTGTAACCAAGAAGCTTGAGCTTGACATCTAGCCACTTAGCTAGCATGTTAGCAAACCAAATGCATTGCTGGAGCCCTGAGCTGGATATCATTTATTTGACGCATCTTAGATTTCTACTTATAGTTATAAGCAGTAGCGTAGCACACACCCCCACAATGTAGGGATGCCCTCAACTCCCCCCCCAAAAATTGACCCCGGTATACAGTATAAATGGTATATCCCCCATGCCTAGTAACAAGAGAGAAAGTCTCCCTTGATCCAGAGGCCGGATCGACCTGGGGTGTAATTGAGCTGTCTGACTCGGATGGACTTTTATTACACAGCCGAGTAGGCCATTACAAAGAGAGTCTGGCCCCCTTCCAGGTGTGTGTGTCTACGACTTGTGGCAGTGTGTGCCTTCGTAAGTGTGGATGCGTGTGTGTGTGTGTATTGACAATTAGCCACACGTGGCCCATTCACTAAGGATGTGTGGCAGTAAGGCCGCACAAATAATCAAATTTAGATAAAAAATACAATATCCATATTGTAAAAGGCTGTGAATCTGCAAGATTTTGAAACGCCACTGCCGCATGTAATGTCCGTTTTAATAGTTTACTCCATTTGCTACTTGAGTCATCTCTCCCCCGCTTCCCACACACACTAGGCCCCGCCCCTGTCAATCAAGGAGTGCAGTTGCTCGAACACCACTACTTGCCGTTCCAAGTTCACTGTGCATGGTGATTAATTTTATCTATATTTGCGCTTTTTGTGACTCCTCTCTTTGGCTGGAAAAATGGCTGAATTTTTGGTTGGTGACCTAACATAATCGTTTGTGGTCAAAAGCCTATTTGAAATCGGATACTTTGGTGGGATTAACAACAAGATTACCTTTAAAATGGTATAAGATACATGTATGTTAGAGGAATTTTAATTATGAGATTTATTTGAATTTGGCGCCCTGCACTTTCACTGGCTGTTGTCATATCATCCCGTTAACGGGCTTGCAGCCATAAGAAGTTAAACAACACATCGGGCCGATACCGATGTTGGCATTTTTAGCTAATATTGTCCAATTCCGATATGTTCACCTACAGTGGGGCAAAAAAGTATTTAGTCAGCCACCAATTGTGCAAGTTCTCCCACTTAAAAAGATGAGAGAGGCCTGTAATTTACATCATAGGTACACTTCAACTATGACAGACAAAATGAGAAAAAAATAATCCAGAAAATCACATTGTAGGATTTTTAATGAATTTATTTGCAAATTATGGTGGAAAATAAGTATTTGGTCACCTACAAACAAGCAAGATTTCTGGCTCTCACAGACCTGTAACTTCTTCTTTAAGAGGCTCCTCTGTCCTCCACTCGTTACCTGTATTAATGGCACCTGTTTGAACTTGTTATCAGTATAAAAGACACCTGTCCACAATCTCAAACAGTCACACTCCAAACTCCACTATGGCCAAGACCAAAGAGCTGTCAAAGGACACCAGAAACAAAATTGTAGACCTGCACCAGGCTGGGAAGACTGAATCTGCAATAGGTAAGCAGCTTGGTTTGAAGAAATCAACTGTGGGAGCAATTATTAGGAAATGGAAGACATACAAGACCACTGATAATCTCCCTCGATCTGGGGCTCCACGCAAGATCTCACCCCGTGGGGTCAAAATGATCACAAGAACGGTGAGCAAAAATCCCAGAACCACACGGGGGGACCTAGTGAATGACCTGCAGAGAGCTGGGACCAAAGTAACAAAGCCTACCATCAGTAACACACTACGCCGCCAGGGACTCAAATCCTGCAGTGCCAGACGTGTCCCCCTGCTTAAGCCAGTACATGTCCAGGCCCGTCTGAAGTTTGGTAGAGAGCATTTGGATGATCCAGAAGAAGATTGGGAGAATGTCATATGGTCAGATGAAACCAAAATATAACTTTTTGGTAAAAACTCAACTTGTCGTGTTTGGACGACAAAGAATGCTGAGTTGCATCCAAAGAACACCATACCTACTGTGAAGCATGGGGGTGGAAACATCATGCTTTGGGGCTGTTTTTCTGCAAAGGGACCAGGACGACTGATCCGTGTAAAGGAAAGAATGAATGGGGCCATGTATCGTGAGATTTTGAGTGAAAACCTCCTTTCATCAGCAAGGGCATTGAAGATGAAATGTGGCTGGGTCTTTCAGCATGACAATGATCCCAAACACACCGCCCGGGCAACGAAGGAGTGGCTTCGTAAGAAGCATTTCAAGGTCCTGGAGTGGCCTAGCCAGTCTCCAGATCTCAACCCCATAGAAAATCTTTGGAGGGAGTTGAAAGTCTGTGTTGCCCAGCAACAGACCCAAAACATCACTGCTCTAGAGGAGATCTGCATGGAGGAATGGGCCAAAATAACAGCAACAGTGTGTGAAAACCTTGTGAAGACTTACAGAAAACATTTGACCTCTGTCATTGCCAACAAAGGGTATATAACAAAGTATTGAGATACATTTTTGTTATTGACCAAATTATTATTTTCCACCATAATTTGTAAATAAATTCATTAAAAATCCTACAATGTTTTTTGGCCCACAGTATATATATATATATATATCCTGGGTCCCTAGTATTTTTATCACTATTAGATTTTTGGGCCCATACTGTTCAGCCTTATGTGGCAGCATGCTACAACAACAAAACAAAACAAAAATCACCCACACCAGATGTAGCCCAGAGGACCTGCCTGCTCTTTTTCTGCTTTTCTCTACATCTTCAATTAGAACGATACTACAGCCAGCTGTTAGGTGCTAAAACCCTCAATAACAAAACCACATAACTAATCTCATACTGAACATTCCTCGCTTACTACAGTCTATAAATACCTCTATCAAACAGCACCCCCGAAGCCACAGATTATCAGCATGGTTCAAACCAGACACTATTCTATGACTCAATCTCATAGGAATCGTTCCCCTACGTGGGACTAAACAACAAAGGGAAAAATAGGTCAGGCATGAGCAATGGCAGTGACTAGTTAGCAGAGGTTTGAAAGCACTGGGCTCATCAGAAGACATTTAGCAAGACTCTGCCAGCTGTGGGCCAGCCTGTCCCTGGTTGGACATAACAGAGCATGACAAAACCACCCTGCGGATGGTGGTTGACTTGCTTTCTTAGCAGTCAAATACTGTACCTTCGATGCAGATGGGTGACTGGCCTGCTCTGCCCTTGTTTTTTGTCATGATAGTCAGGGTCTCCCAAGGTTTCCCAAAACCCTTGGCTGGATGTTCTGCTCCCTCTGATATCATTATCAATGTTTTTTTGAGAAATGCTTGCTTTGGAACACAATGTGCTGTGTGATACCTCAGTGTCATAATGGGTAGTTTGGGTCCTGGATGCCAATTGGCTGCAACAGCATTTCAGCCATGTATATTAGACACAAAAATACTTGTTTACTGGTCTATTTATGTTGGCAACCAGTTTACAATAGCAAAAAGACACTTCGGTGGGTTGTGGTATATGGCCAATGTCATTTTTTATGTATTGTTTTGCTTATTGGTGCAATATGCAGAAATCGCTGCACCATTTCCTGGTTGCTAAAAATCTAAATAGTTTGCCTAATTTAAGTTTGTGACAAAACAAGCAATGCATAGTGTAAAGATTCATTGTACCATCTAAACTGCTGTGAAATATATTTTCAATAACCCCAAATATTGTGTTTCCAGGTGGTGTACAAAACTGAAAGTTAAAAGACAAAAAAAACGTCAGAACGGGAATCATAGAAAGTATATACAGAATATATTTACCGTTTCTTAGACTAGCTGTCAATGAGAATTACAGATCTATAACTAACATTTCTATGTGAATTTGGTTGGGTTGCCCCAAAAAGTTACATATTGCATCTTTAAAGCATTTTTAGATTGTAATGAAAAGCGCCATAGAAAAAGTATAAATTATTATTAATATACCACACCCCATCCCCACTGGGAATGGATGTCAATTCAACACCTATTCAACATTGGTTCAACGTAATTTCATTGAAATTACGTGGAAACAATGTTGATTCAACCAATGTGTGCCAAGTGGGTCAGGCCTTATTGCTTAATTACACACCTACTCTGGCATTATTGCTTGAATAAAGTTAGCCTACCCTTAGACATGAGCTGTCTCACTGCTTACTCTGAACTATGTCTAGTTTCAGTCAATAAAATGAAAACAGCAACTCATGCTGTTTAGTCGTGGATGAGAAAATATGACTTTGCAGTTACAAGTCAGCAGACACTCCAAAAGCAAACTAAAGCCAAGCGTCCATCCACCCTAATCATCCTCAGAGAAGCCCAGACTACCACAAGGGTGACACGGTCTTCAATTAGCCCTCGTTCCCTGGGATGCAGTGGAGGCCCAGAGTTAACTGATATCCCCCTGGTAGAAGAGAAGAGGCCTGGGCTGGTGGGCTCATGCAGCTGAAGTCTGCAGACACCAATCCCCCTGTGACCAGGAGGTCATCCTGTGGGGGATGATCTCTGCAGAGGTAAAGGATTAGCTCTCCATGAGGAAGTAAATTAATAAAAACGTTGATGCATCATGGGTGGGGCAGGGGCAAGACTAGCGGTAAGGGCAGTTCCCCCATCGTGCTTATTTACAGAGTAGACTATCAACCATAAAAAGAATGCCACTTTATCTTCGAAGTATTGAATACAATGGAATAGTAGCCTACACACTACTCCAAATTATTATCCCAGAGCACTGTGACCTGGCATCCAAGGGAAGATACTATGTCTATCCCATAATACTTTCCTGTCATACTGAGCACTAAATGGGAGTCCCAGTACAATTAACCTCAAAAGCCTTGAGGAAATTACAGGAGCCTCACTGTAATAGTAGTAACCAATTTTTTTACTTTTTATTATCCAGTTTGACAGCTTACATAGTGACGATTGGTAGGTATGTAATATGCATGTAATATACCCAGGCACACATTGAACAGAGGTGTGGGGTACTCATGTAGCCTATATTTATATATTTGTGTAATTTGGGTCACAGAGAGCCAAGGGCACTACAACTAGCCCGTTACTACAATGAGCGTTCAGCCATAACGTTAACGTTACTGCACTTGTCAAAATAAGTAACCCACTCCTCCCCCACGCCCTAGGGGTCGTTACCCAAGGGACACAGTCTCAAAAGGCACCAACCTACCCCCCCCCCCAAAAAATGTCCAGGGAAGGTAGTGCTGGGTGTTCGAGAATGTACAACCCATGCAAAGGCACATGCAGACAGCGAACACCAACTAACGTTAGCTGATGCGAGCACTTCTGTTTTTAAATAGACAAAATAGTTCCGTTTATGCCTGCTCATTGGTGTGTTCCTGTGTAATGCACAAATGCAATGAAGTTCCTATAGTTTAGCTAGCTAACTGCTAACGTCAGCCAGCCAGCTCTGTCAGGGCTCTGCCAGTCAGACACGGGTTGTCTGCTCAATAAAGGTTCCTCCCGGCTAGCATGTACACGCTCAAACAAACACGGTCATTAACCGCAGAAGTACAACTAGAGGACCGAGGCCGATAACGAACTTTCATAACAAAATAAAATGTTTTTGCCATACCTTCCCCAAATGCCTTGTATTTCCCTGCTTGGAAATACTCTCGTGTTCCTTTCCTGTTATTCTACACCATTTCTGAATCTTGTTTTTTTTCTGATACAGTCGGAATAAACCAGCACAAGTGTAGGAGCAGGGGTGGGTAGAAAAAAATCGATGAATTAGCGTTCCAGAATATAACATGTGACATGCATTCACCCAATGGGCAGAACGTTCAGACTACATGGTCGTCACTAGTTACCACGGTCACAAAGTAATAAATCCCACCTATTTCTACAATTTATCTTCTTAAAATCTGATTGTAAACTTAACCTTAACATTAACCCTAACCTTAACGACACGGATAACCTTCTCCCTAACCCTAACCTTAAATTAAGACCGAAAAGCAAATTTGTACGAATTCTTACTTAGTGGCTGTGCTATCTAGTGGTTAGTTTACTGTCATGGTCTCCATAGCAACACAGAGGGATTTAACCCTTGCCGGGATTTTATTGGCTCATGCCCTTAAATTGTTACGTAGACAGCGCAGTGTTTGAAAATAACGTGTGAGCAAAAAGAGAGAGCGAAATAGAAAAGAGTGAATGTTGCATTGTGAAATATCTTACTCGATAATGAGGTCAGCATCAATTCTGGATAAGAAATTGTAAAAATTGGCATTTTCAAAATGATCATATAGAACTACAATTCTATGTCAGCTGCTATCATCTTCCACTAAATTATTGTAATATTGTCCAGAGTACAATTCAGGGCTGGGGGAAGGGATACACCCGTTTTATTATGTCAGGGGGTAGGGGTTACAATGCAGGCAAATGTATTCAAATGTCAGGGTGTAAGTGCTATCACAAATGCAGTGCATGAAAACACAATAGGCTCTGTGGCAATGCTGATTGGTCAAAGATGTAATAGGGCATATGATGTCATCAGAGGAGGCTGGTGGGAGGAGCTGTAGGAGGATAGGCTCATTGTAATGGCTGGAATGGAATTTATGGAACGGTATCAAATTCCATTCCATTCCAGCCATTACAATGAGCCCATCCTCCTATAGCTCATCACACCAGCCTCCTCTGGTGGCCATACAATTCCATGTCATTTGGGAAACCTCATTATGAGGCATGTGTGGGGCACGGAACCTTATCCTTGACCTCAGGGGGTTGTGCACCATCAGCCAGTCACCCCTTTGAAGCCTCAGTGAGTTTTCCATAATTTTTCTCTCATTAAACCAATGAGAGAAAATGTTCATTTTCTGTTCACACCGCATGTAAGCTACTGTTAAAAGTAACATGTATGATTGAACAGAGGCAGATTCAGAACAGCAAGTGTAGTAGTTTGAAACGATGACAAGGAATGGACAGGCTCTTTCTCAAAAATCAAACATTTTCTGAAAGATTATGTACTTTTCAAATTTTTTTTGTAATTCTTCAAAGCCTTATACATCAACTTTGAATCATGAGGCTGAGGCTCGAATTTTGACCAATGGTAATAATATGAAGATAGAATAGATTAATTGCTAATTTTTCAGGGTGTGTTTCCTGTAACATGAGCAGGAAGTGCAAATGGAGTGCAAATGCTGAATAATTTATCAGAATACTACATATTTGGTTGGACCATGAGTTAATTATCTGCTCTTTCACAGCCCCCTTGATACCTACCTCCCAGAACCTTCATAGATGTGAGGTTTCAGTAACTTGGTTATTCCCAAAAGACCCGTTATTATGAGCTGAAAAGGCAGACAGCAGGATAATGCAATGGTATGCAATACCTCAAATCAACTATGACAAGGTGTGTTCAATACACCATTCTGCCATATGAAGCAAAAGTGTGAATTATTCATGCGAATCATAATGAAATATTAATGATGGCTACCTCAGCTTAGTTGATCCCCTGGTTGACTAAAAACATTAGTCTATGAGCCAATCCCTTTTTCTCATATGCACCAATGCTTCAACAGCAACATCATTAGTTGAGCATGCAAACTCACAAATCAATATATAAACAGAATATATAGTCCTAGATCTGAAACTAAACAGAAACCGACATGGATGTGTCTACATTAAACTGTTGTGAGTAGAAGAGTTAGAATAATTGTTTTACAATCTAGTGCAGTTTGGCTTTCTTGCAAAAAATGTAAAGTAATAACACCAGATACTCTGTTGTGGTGCTGTTGTAGACCAGATGTGAGGAGTCATTAGAGAATGGGCTCATTGCATATGAATCACCCAGTTAGTTAAGCACGGAGCACATTCACAGTCACCAAGTGGACAATATTGAAATGGTGTGTAGCTTATCAACCTCCTGAAATGAGCTGCAGCAAGGATCACAAAATAACACAGCCACCTGCTGGTGGAAAAATAAGCTGTATTACTCAGGATGTGCTACCCTATCTTTACAATGATTAAATTAAATCCACATGAAACCCATAACCAAACAAAAGGAGAACATAACAATCTACATAATACAAAAAAAGGGCTCACAATTTGCTCAGAGCTATGAAGTTGTAAGATACCATCTCTCTGAGGCACACCATTTCTCTGAGGAACACTATTTTGAGAGGTGGCCTAGTTGTGAATTCAATTAAGAAATCTGAGATACTGCCACAAGTTCACTGAATGGCCTTTTATAAAGTGAAAAAAACAGTCTGAAACCCCATGATGGGCTGATGGTCTCCCTGAGAAGCTAATGGTTTCATAGCATTAGTGCATCAGGTGATGAAAGGAGAGGGGAGAGAGAGGGACTGTTGTAGACAAGTGAATCATCAGTGGGAGGCTGAGACTGACTGACATCCGCTAACTTTATTTTTACTCTCTTCACCTCTTTTTTCTCTCCAGGATCATAGATTCAAAAGACTGACGCTGTACGCTCCTATAACAGATGGTCTTTCTATTAACTCCATTGTTGTGATAACAGAGACTTGAGGATGACTGTTATCAATGGGGTTAAACAGGTGCAGATCATCTCCACAGAGAAAACAGCCTTGGTGAAGGGACCTTATGATACAAAGGTAAGCACCTGTTGATTTCATTGTGCAATGGTAGGCCATTACCATTTATACTTATACTTGTCAATGTAGGGTACTCATATTACAATGTGGGGTAGATATACTTTGATGAACGTGTTCGATTATTGGACTTTAGAGTGAATATCTTTCAACTTAGATCTTGCAATCCCTTCTATTATAGTGCAGTAGCTAAAGGGTGCATAAGTAATGTATGCTTTATTGAATGAGTGTCAAATAAATCAATGTGACAAAAGGTAAGCTGAAGAAATTCATTACACAATATTTCTGTGGTACCATCAGGATCCGGAAAACAACACCTACACTGTGTTGATAGAAGAGAGTCAATGATGAGGGACAAGGCTTGCATTCCTGTGTAATAAGATAATTGTTTGGTATTAAAGCTGAAATAATGTATGTAGTGTACATACCGGACATATTTGACTGGTTAGTATAGGATACAACTGTAACAAAAGCTGATAGGGGCGTGGAAACATTTGGCCTAAACTTACTGTGACTCATGCGTAAGAGTTCTGCCAGTCACAATTCCACTCTGACGTACCAGTCAATTTGAACTGTATCTGCTGGTCACTGTGCATCACCCATAAAACTAAAGGGGCTCATATCACAGAGTGTAACGGCTCTTGTTGGTGGTAGGAAGCGTAGACCAAAGCACAGCGTGGAAAGTGTTCATGATTCGTTTATTTAAAAAAAAACACTCAAACAAAATAACAACAGCGAAAAAAACGAAAGCGAACAGTTCTGACAGGCACAGACACTAAACAGAAAACAAGATCCCACAAAACCCAAAAGGAAAATGACAACTATTATATGATCCCCAATCAGAGACAACGATAGACAGCTGCCTCTGATTGGGAACCACACTCGGCCAAAAACAAAGAAATAGAAAACATAAACTTTCCCACCCGAGTCACACCCTGACCTAAGCAAACATAGAGAATAATAAGGATCTCTAAGGTCACGGTGTGACACAGAGGGCAGAACTTTCCTCAGATCAGATTTATTTTGGCTCTGCTGGTTGCCCCAGAGTAAACTCCTGCTCTCTCCTGCCAATGTGTTGCAGACAGTAATCTTGTCTGGCATGGAGATTCAAGGCTCCTACTGAATGACCAGCTGCATGGTCAGGTCACAGAGCCTGTAAATATACAGCATTTGTAAGTTGACCTTCATAGAAATAGACCTATCAACTAGAGGTCGACCGATTATGATTTTTCAACGCCGATACCGATACCGATTATTGGAGGGCCAAAAAAAGCAGATACAGATTAATCGGCCGATTTTTTTAATTTATTTGTAATAATGACAATTACAACAATACTGAATGAACACTTATTTTAACTTAATATAATACATCAATAAAATCAATTTAGCCTCAAATAAATAATGAAACATGTTCAATTTGGTTTAAATAATGCAAAAACAAAGTGTTGGAGAAGAACGTAAAAGTGAAATGTGTGCCATGTAAGAAAGCTAACGTTTAACTTCCTTGCTCAGAACATGAGAACATATGAGAACATATGAAAGCTGGTGGTTCCTTTTAACATCGACAACAGCCACCCTCGAAGCAGCGTTACCCATGCAGAGCAAGGGGAACAACTACTCCAAGTCTCAGAGCGAGTGACGTTTGAAACGCTATTAGCGCGCACCCCGCTAAATTGCTAGCCATTTCACATCGGTTACACCAGCATAATCTCAGGAGTTGATAGGCTTGAAGTCATAAACAGCAAAATGCTTGAAGCATTGCGAAGAGCTGCTGGCAAAACGCACAAAAGAGCTGTTTGAATGAATGCTTATGAGCCTGCTGGTGCCTACCATCGCTCAGTCAGACTGCTCTATCAAATCATAGACTTAATTATAACATTATAACACACAGAAATACGAGCCTTAGGTCATTAATATGGTTGAATCCGGAAACTATCATCTCGAAAACAAAACGTTTATTCTTTCAGTGAAATACGGAACCGTTCCGTATTTTATCTAACGGGTGGCATCCATAAGTCTAAATATTCCTGTTACATTGCACAACCTTCAATGTTATGTCATAATTACGTAAAATTCTGGCAAATTAGTTCGCAATGAGCCAGGCGGCCCAAACTGTTGCATATACTCTGACCCTACGTGCAATGAATCAAAGAGAAGTGACACAATTTCACCTGGTTAATATTGCCTGCTTACCTGGATTTATTTTAGCTAAATATGCAGGTTTAAAAATATATACTTCTGTGTATTGATTTTAAGAAAGGCATTGATGTTTATGGTTAGGTACACGTTGGAGCAATGACAGTCCTTTTTCGCAAATGCGCACTGCATCAATTATATGCAACACAGGACACGCTAGATAAACTAGTAATATCATCAACCATGTGTAGTTATAACTAGTGATTATGATTGATTGATTGATTGTTTTTTATAAGATAAGTTTAATGCTAGCTAGCAACTTACCTTGGCTTCTTACTGCATTCGCGTAACAGGCAGGCTCCTCGTGAGGCAGGTGGTTAGAGCGTTGGACTAGTTAACCGTAAGGTTGCAAGATTGAATCCCTGAGCTGACAAGGTAAAAATCTGTCATTCTGCCCCTGAACAAGGCAGTTAACCCACCATTCCTAGGCCATCATTGAAAATAAGAATGTGTTCTTAACTGACTTGCCTAGTTAAATAAAAAAATTGGCAAAATCGGCATTCCAAAATTACCGATTTCCGATTGTTATGAAAACTTGAAATCAGCCCTAATTAATCGTCCATTCCGATTAATCGGTCGACCTCTACTATCAACTTAATATCTTGTTTCATTCATATATCACTGCTGAACTCCATAACTATGCTATAAAACACAATCACTAAATTACTATTACATATATTCCAAAACGCTATACAGTATATCCATTTTCAGAAATGTTGGTAAATGGGCTTAAATTGTTTGAAGAAATTATGAAAGAAATTGGTGTGTTTTTTCACTATCTAATCATATCATTGGGTTGTTCAATGACAGACATATTTGTTTAAAATCACTTACTTGGTTTCATTTCAGAGTGACAAATAATCATGTTTTCTTGCAAAATGTCTCTCAGAGAAATAAGTAGTACTGCTAGGTTTTAGGTTTTTAGTTTTTTTTGTAAAACATCTACATTTGACATTTTTGTAATTTAGTAGATGTGCTTATCCAGAGCAACTCACAGTAAGTTTATTAATCTTAAAGGAATACATTTGTATGTCTCTGTGTCCAGTATGAAGGAAGGTAGAGGTAGATTTGCGAGCCAATGCTAACTAGCACAATGACTGGATGTCTATGGTTATCTGCTACATCTGCACAATGACTGTATCTGCGAGCATCTGCACAATGACTGGAAGCTGGTGAAAGCTGGGCTTGAGGTCGTCTGGCAGTAGTGTCTGTGAGATGCTTGGCAAAGTGTGTGAAATGCCAGCAGCAGTGCTTGGGTAACAGTCTGAGAGGAAAAAAAGATACTACTACACTAGACTATTACACTACACCAGTGGTTCCCAAACTTTTTATAGTGCCGTACCCCTTCAAACATTGGGGTCAGCGCACTCCAGCTGCGTACCCCCTCCAGCACCAGGGTCAGCGCACTCTCAAATGTTGTTTTTTGCCATCATTGTAAGCCTGCCACACACACACTATACGATACATTTATTAAACATTAGAATGAGTGTGAGTTTTTCTCACAACCCGGCTCGTGGGAAGTGACAAAGAGCTCTTATAGGACCAGGGCACAAATAATAATATAATAATAATCAATCATTTTGCTCTTTATTTAACCATCTTACATATAAAACCTTCTTTGTTCATTGAAAATTGTGAATAACTCACCACAGATTAATGAGAAGGGCGTGCTTGAAAGGATGCACATAACTCTGCAAGTTGGGTTGTATTGGAGAGAGTCTCAGTCGTAAATAATTTTACACACACAGTCTGTGCTTGTATTTAGTTTTTATGCTAGTGAGGGCCGAGAATACACTCTCACATAGGTATGTGGTTGCAAAGGGCATCAGTGTCTTAACAGCGCGATTTGCCAAGCGATTTGCACAGAAATCTGTCAGTGGCTTCTGATTAAATTCAATTTTCACAGAACTGCTTGTTGCAATTTCGATGAGGCTCTTTTGGTCAGATATCGGTAAGTGGACTGGAGGCAGGGCATGAAAGGGATCACATTTGACATTGTGCGTAAGCTCATTTCATTTCATTTGAACACAAAAAATCATATAATGATGGAAAGACCTGTGTGTTGTCCTTGTTAATGCAGACGGAGAAGAGCTCCAACTTCTTAATCATAGCCTCAATTTTGTCCCGCACATCGAATATAGTTGCGGAGACTCCCTGTAATCCTAGATTCAGATCATTTAGGCGAGAAAAAACATCACCTACAGTAGATAGGTAAGTCTTGTGAGAAACTCGGCATCATGCAAGCGGTCAGACAAGCTCGTCTCTCAATTTAAAAAAACGTGTCAATACTTTGCTACTTGATAACCAGCAAACTTCTGTATGTTGTAAAAGCGTTACATGGTCGCTGCCCATATCATTGCATAGTGCAGAAAATACACGAGAGTTCAGGGGCCTTGCTTTAACAAAGTTAACCATTTTCACTGTAGTGTCCAAAACGTCTTTCAAGCTGTCAGCCATTCCCTTGCCAGCAAGAGCCTCTCGGTGGATGCTGCAGTGTACCCAAGTGGCGTCCGGAGAAACTGCTTGCACACGCGTTACCACTCCACTATGCCTACCTGTCATGGCTTTTGCGCTATCAGTACAGATACCAACACATCTTGACCACCAAAGTCCATTTGATGTCACAAAGCTGTCCAGTACTTTACAAATATCCTCTCTTGTTGTCCTGTTATGTGTCTCTACGCGGCCCTTCTTTTTTTTAACCATTTTTGAGCAAACGGAATGAGTAGCAGCTACTTTTGGCTAAATACGGACCGTTAGTGGAATTCCAGCGAGAGAGTAAGGTTAATGTGATTGGATGTTAATTCTTTGACTAGGCTACCTGTATTTGACACAGTGTTGTTATTTCGCTGAACACTAGATGGTTTAATTTTATTTTTGGCAGTGAAATGAGGCTACCCAGGTGAGAAAAAAACCTAGCCCAAATGTATAGCCCCGTTGGGAAATATAAATGAACTGTTTGAAAATGTGAAGACATTTTTTAAATATATACACCACAGTTCAAAAGTTTTGGGTCACTTAGAAATGTCCTTGTTTTGAAAGAAAAACATTTTCTTTGTTCATTAAAACAACATCAAATTGATCAGAAATACAGTGTTAACATTGATAATATTGTAAATTACTATTGTAGCTGGAAACGGCTGTCATGCGCTGACCTTGGTATTCTTTGTTTTCTTTATTATTTTGTTTAGGTCAGGGTGTGACGAGGGTGGTATGTGTGTTTTTGTCTTGTCTAGGGGTTTTATATATCTATGGGGTTTTGGTATTATCTAGGGTTTATGTATGTCTAGGTGTGTGTAGTTAGTCTAGGCATATGTAGGTCAATGGTGGCCTTGATTGATTCCCAATCAGAGGCAGCTGTTTATCGTTGTCTCTGATTGGGGATCCTATTTAGGTTACCATTTCCATGTTGGTTTTGTGGGTTATTGTCTTTGTGATGTTGCATGTCTGCACTCATTGTTTATAGCGGTCACGGTCGTTTTGTATTTTCGTTTGTTCAGTATATTTCTTTATTAAAAGAAGTATGCATTCAAATCACGCTGCGCCTTGGTCTCCTCTCTACGACGATCGTGACAACGGCAGATTTTTTATGGAATATCTACATAGGCGTACAGAGGCCCATTATCAGCAACCATCACTACTGTGTTCAAATGGCACGTTGTGTTAGCTAATCCAAGTTTATAATTTTAAAAGGCTAATTGATCATTAGAAAACCCTTTTGCAATTTCTCGCATGGAATAGCCTTCATTTCTCAGAACAATAATAGACTGACGAGTTTCAGGAGAAAGTTCTTTGATTCTGGTCATTTTGAGCCTGTAATTGAACCCACAAATGCTGATGCTCCAGATACTCAACTAGTCTGAAGGGCAGTTTTATTGTCACGATTCCTAATGAAGATGGCTCCCCTTCCTGTTCGGGTGGCGCTCTGCGGTCGTCGTCACCGGCCTACTATCTGCCACTGATCATTTTTTCCCCTTTTCTGTTTATTGGTTTCACCTGTTTTGTGTTTGGTTAATTAGTTGGGCTATATTACCCAGCAGGCCCGCCTGCTATTTGTGCGGGATTGTTTGTGTAACTAGGGTGCACGGTTGAGGTATATGTGTTTCGTGTTTTGTGGGTTTTGCTGGACTGTTGCAGTCCCCGGTTTTGGGGCATTTGTTTTGTGTGAAAATTAGCACTACCACTGAACTCTCTGCTTCGTGCGCCTGACTTCGCACCCACTACACCCAGATCGTTACATTTATTGCTTCTTTAATCAGAACAACAGTTTTCTGCTGTGCTAACATAATTGCAAAAGGGTTTTCTAATGAACAATTAGCCTTTTAAAATGATAAACTTGGATTAGCTAACACATCGTGCCATTGGAACACAGGAGTGATGGTTGCTGATAATGGGCTGTACGCCTGTGTAGATATTCCATAAAAAATCAGCTGTTTCCAGCTACAATAGTAATTTACAAAATTAAAATGTCTACCTTGTATTTCTGATCAATTTGATGTTATTGTAATGGACAGAAAAGTAGCTTTTCTTTCAAAAACAAGGACATTTCTAAGTGACCCCAAACTTTTTGAACGGTAGTGTATGTAAAATAAATATGTCTATTTAATTTAAAAAAAAATGTGAATCACATTTTTATTTGGCGTACCCTCGACAGCATTGTGCGTGTACCCCAGTTTGGGAATACCTGCACTACACTATGCGGCAGGTAGCCTAGTGGTTAGAGCCAGTAACCGAAAGGTTACTGGATTGAATCCCCGATCTGACAAGGTAAACATCTGTCATTCTGCCCCTGAGCAAGGCAGTTAACCCACTGTTCCCCAGGCGCCGAAGACGTGGATGTCGATTATGGCAGCCCCCCACACCTCTCTGACTCAGAGGGGTTGGGTTAAATTCGGAAGACACATTTCAGCTGAATGCATTCAGTTGTACAACTGACTAGGTATCCCCCTTTTCCCTTTCGCTATACGGTACTTACGGTACTATACTTTCCTTCCCAGTCCAGGAGAACCCAGAGGTTACCATGTCCAGATGTGACTATTATTACTATTACTATATTACTATTATTATAGGAAGAAAAAAACATTAATGATTTTGAGCAAAACATCTTTGGTTGACCAGATAATGTCTGTCTGTTGCTGTGTTTACAGTATACTGTGGTAATGTACCTTGGACTTGTGTTTTGATCCACAAGGGGGAGCCAATATGTTACAAACAGCTTGACCACATATTTCATCAGTATTTTCCTAACTTTGGTCATACTGCCAAAGAGGGCACGGCTTGTTGGGCCCACTGAGTTATCATTCTCAGAATTAATCTTTCAGCGACTGATGGATTCACCAAAAGGATTAATCACAAAAAAAGTCAACATCCTAATAGTGTTATCATGAAACTCCTGAGTCGACTTAAAGCAGTGACCACTGGATTTTTACATTTTTTTTACTATGGTCCTGCTTCATGAAACTCAAAAGACACTCAAAAGATCAAAATAAGAAGGACCTTTTAGAAAGAAAAAAAGTACGAAGGAAAGCAACTTAGTACAAAGAGCATGTTGATAACACCACTGTGCTTCAGTTCCCCCGCAGTCCTCTTAGATCATGTGTGGCTTTTGTGTGAGCAAATCCACAAACTTCATTAATCTTTTGGATCACATTAATAAGAATTGCTTGCATGCTTGTCTGGCCAGCTGAAAAACATAAATGATATACATTCAACTGTGACTCCATACCATACCACTGATCTCCCATTAATATATTTAAGTATATAGAAGTACTGTATGTCCATGATAAATCTACTTTTGTATATTTTAAATTATCTAAATTGGAACAATTGTAAATAAATTGAATGACTGCAAGTGGATCTTAATGCAAGTCAATAACCCCAAGCACTAATCAAAATCCAAAAAGAAATGGTTAATTTCCACAAAATCAACATTTTGCAATGACCATCTTACAGTGTTGGGGAAGCTGCTCTGCAAATATAGTTTACTAAGCTACGTACCAATTACTTCACACTGGAAGAAGTTAAGCTACACTAAATCTAGCCTTAAGAAAAACAGTTTACTTAATTAAAGTTACTTTGAAAAAGTAGTTCACTAAATCCAAACTTCTTTGTGATAAATTATCATTTCTACACTGAACAAAAATACAAACGCAACATGTAAAGTGTTGGTCCCATGTTTCATGCGCTGAAATAAAAGGTCACAGAAATGTTCCATACACACAAAAAAGTGTATCTCTCTCAAATGTTGTACACAAATTTGTTTACATCCCTATTAGTGAGCATTTCTCCTTTGCCATGATAATCCATCCACCTGACAGGTGTGGCATGAGACGAAGCTGATTAAACAGCATGATCATTACACAGGTGCACCTTGTGCTGGGGACAATAAAAGGCCACTAAAATGTGCAGTTTTGTCACACAACAGAGTGCCACAGATGTCTCAAGTTTTGAAGGAGCGTGCAATTGGCATGCTGACTGCAGGAATGTCCACCAGAGCTGTTGCCAGATAATTTAATTTAATGTTCATGTCTCTACCACATGTCCTTTTAGAAAATGTGTCAGTATGTCCAACCGGCCTCAAAACCGCAGAACACGTGTAATCTCGCCGACCCAGGACCTCCACATCCGGCTTCTTCACCTGCGGGATCGTCTGAGGGGAAAAATCCATTCTGATTGGCTGGGCTTGGCTCCCCAGCGGATGGGCTTATGCCCTCCCAGGCCCACCCATGGCTGCACATGCCCAGTCATGCTGCTCCAGTTACAACTGTTCTGCCTGCGGCAATGGAACCCTGACCTGTTCACCGGACGTGCTACCTGTCCCAGACCTGCTGTTTTCAACTCTCTAAAGACAGCAGGAGCGGTAGATATATTCTCAATGATCGGCTATTAAAAGCCAACTGACATTTACTCCTGAGGTGCTGACTTGTTGCACCCTCGACAACTACAGTGATTATTATTATTTGACCATGCTGGTCATTTATGAACATTTGAACATCTTGGCCATGTTCTGTTATAATCTCCACTCGGCACAGCCAGAAGAGGACTGGCCACCCCTCATAGCCTGGATCCTCTCTAGGTTTCTTCCTAGGTTTTGGCCTTTCTAGGGAGTTTTTCCTAGCCACCGTGCTTCTACACCTGCATTGCTTGCTGTTTGGGGTCTTAGGCTGGGTTTCTGTACAGCACTTTGAGATATCAGCTGATGTAAGGGCTATATAAATACATTTGATTTGATTTAATTTAAGGGTTTACGGAATTATTTCAATTGACTGATTTCCTTATATGAACTGTAACTCAGTTCATCTTCAAAGTTGTTGCATGTTGCGTTTATATTTTTGTTCAGTATAAATGGCAAGAACAGTTCACTGAGGAGTCAGATGTTAACAGAATGGGTAATTTAGCCTATTAAACACAAAAACTATGTTTGAAGTGAGAATTAAGCTGGTCTGATGCTGAAAAAATATGGAAATTCTTGCCTACTTCACACATATTTTATTTTTGCAAAAACGTAGTGTGTAGTTCCAGTTCTTAGCTACACCGCTACATGGCAAAAAAGTAATTAAATACTGAAAACACTACCAAGATTTGAATTTAGTTTATTAACTACACCAAGCTACTGCAAAAAAACACTGCCATCTCAGTCTCCGGACTTGAACCCCATTGAAAACCTGTGGTTTGAAATGAAGAGGGCAGTCCATATCTCCAAAAACATTTTAGAAAACGTCTCAGTGTTGTTATCATCATAAGGGGAGCTTGAGTATTGAAAACAGGGGTGCCAATAATTTTGACCTCTATCTTTTGAAGCATACAATATAGCTCAGTATTTGTAATATTTATTTTATAGTCTTTTTTGCTCATCTTTATCAAGGGTGCCAATAATTTTGGACTTAAAGACTGAAAAACAGCTAATTAAAATACACTTTATGAATTTGTAGTATATTTAACTATACTTTAAGTATTATTTTTCCCGTTGGGCAGGTTTGCAAATAACAGCTTAGGAGGTGAAGGTGTCTCTGTCGCAATTCATTGAAATACAATTATTATCTAATTATGTGGATTTCGACATGTTTTTCTTTTTCTTGTTTTTCTGAGAAAAGCATTTTGAAAATAATATATGTGTTGCATAAATTACTTAACAGTTTGAGTGCCCCTCACATGTTGGTCTGACTCATTAAATGGCAGTCATCTAGGACCTCAGTCTCCTGAGCCACGACCTGTTCTCCACATCCATCACTCAGACGCTGACAAAAACTGTCAGAATGGCCAATAGCTTCTACCCCCAGTCTCCCTCCTGCCCCTGGACTTCCAACTTCTCTTTTTGACCTGCACTGTTGGAGCACGGAGATTAAGAATGTCACTGCAGTTACATGTGAGACCCTGTGCATGTGACTAATAAACTCATCTAAATCATTATTGTTCATAACATAGAACTCAATCTCAGGGTGATTGACCCTGTCAATGTTTCTCCTTCCTGTAAATGGATGATTAACTATTCCTATATAATCAACAAGTAGTTACCTACTTGGCAGCCTTAGGTCCTTGTTTGAGCGGGTGAAAATCTCTGGGATGGAATGTGGTGACAGGGGAGGTTTACTAGCTCCTCTGAAACATTTGCTTAACTTACATCTACAAGCTTTTTTTGGTCCAGTTTCGTGTTGTGGCGAGTTGTCTTTCTACTGACTGCATGTAACATGCTTGTAGTCACGAACACATCATCTGTTCCCGTTACAGTATGTCATTGAGAGTCTTACACCACTGTAGCTAGACAGGTTTAGAGAGAGTGAGACAGAGGCTGCCCAGGTCCCCACTACTGCATGACTCAGCGGAAGAGAGAATGAGAGAGGACGTATGAGGCAATGCGCACGTCTGCCATCACTGAGAGAGAAAGAGAGAGAGAGAGAGCCTAGATAGTCAAAGAGAGACAGAGAGAGAGAGAGAGAGAGAGAGAGAAGAGCGAGGACGTATGAGGCAATGCGCACGTCTGCTATGACGGAGCGAGAAAGAGAGGGGGAAGAGAGCCTAGAGAGAGAGAGAGAGAGCCTAGAGAGAGAGAGAGAGAGAGAGAGAGAGAGAGAGAGAGAGAGAGAGAGAGAGAGAGAGAGAGAGAGAGAGAGGAGAGGAGAGAGAGAGGAGAGAGAGAGAGAGAGAGAGAGAGAGAGGAGAGAGAGAGGAGAGAGAGAGAGGAGAGAGAGAGATGAGAGAGGAGAGAGAGAGAGAGAGAGAGAGAGAGAGAGAGAGAGAGAGAGGAGAGGAGAGGAGAGAGAGAGAGAGAGAGAGAGAGAGAGGAGAGGGAGAAGAGAGAGAGAGAGAAATGACTATAATGGTCTGTTTTAGGCCTGTCCTTATGGCCATTACAGGCTCATGGTGTGTGGTTTCTCATTTTGGGGGGTGGTGGGCTGATTTAGAAACCCCTCTCATTGACTCAAATATTGTAACAGAACATGAAAAGCCTGAGCTTCCGAGACTACCTTGTGCTCGACCGAACATTTTTAGACTAATTTGCCTGTCCTTCAGGTGAAATGGAGATACTGTACGTCCGTGACAAATTCCTTTAGCTGTTTCTCAGTATCATTGTAAAGAGTCTAACGAAGGAGAGTCTGTTTCAGTTTCAAGTTTTACGTTTTAATGTCACATGCACAAGTACAGTGAAATGCCTTTCTTGCTAGCTATAACCCCAATAATGCAGTAATCAATTACAATATAATACTAAAAATAACAAGGTAGAACAAAGACACACAAGATATAAAAATAAGAAGAACATGATAAAGTAAGTAAGCATACTATATACAGGGTCAGTTTTAGTACCATATTTACAATGTGCAGGGATACTGGATGGATAGAGGTAGATACGTATAGGGGTAAGGTGAGAAGGAGCAGCAGCATATATGGTAATTGCATGTGAGTGAGTGTCAGAGTCAGTATAAATGTATCTGCATATTATGTGTGTGTGATCAAATGATGGAGTGAGTGTTTCTATGTGTGATGGGGTATCAGTGTGTGTAGTGTGTATTGCCCTGTGAGTGTGCATAGAGTGCAAAAATAAGAATAAAATACAAAGGTCAACTCAAATAGTCTGTGTAGCCATTTTGTTCGCTATTTAGCATGGGAATAGAAGCTGTTCAGGAGCCTGTTTGTGTCAGACTTGATGCACCGAAAGGAAAGGGGGATACCTAGTCAGTTGTACAACTGAATACATTCAACTGAAATGTGTCTTCCGCATTTAACCCAACCCAAGTGCGGAGGGCTGCCTTAATCGACATCCACGGCGTCCGGGGAACAGTGGGTTAACTGCCTTGCTCAGGGGCAGAACGACCGATGTTTACCTTGACAGCTCGGGGATTCGATCCAGCAACTTTTCGGTTACTGGCCAAACGCTCCTACCCGCCAGGCTACCTGCCTCCACCGTACCACTTGCCATGCGGAAGCAGAGAGAATGGTCTATGGCTTGGATGGTTAGAGTCTTTAAGGAATTTCTGGGCCTTCCTTTCTGATATAGAGGACCTGGATGGCAATTGAGCCAGAGATTTAGCGTGTCTTCAAATATTATGGTGAGAAACCATATACACTGTATCTTATCATTAGGGACAAACAGCCTTTGCATCAATGTTCATATTGAAATACAAATGGAAATGTGCAACACTGCTGCATCTGGTTCAGTTGATTATAAGGAGTGTTTTGATGTAACGTTGTGAATGCAAGCGATGGGTTCACCTGAGGTGAGTGAACATGAACGGCCAAGCTGAGCGCTAGGCTAGTGGCAGTGCTGCTATGTCTGGTATGATGTAGTGGTTTGGCCCATTCACACGCAGACAGTAGAGAGACCTGAGGCACCTCAAAAGAATGAGTTAAGTAGTGGGGACCTGGGCAGCTGGGGACCACTGTAGCTAGACAGGTTTAGAGAGAGTGAGACAGAGGCTGCCCAGGTCCCCACTACTGCATGACTCAGAGGAAGAGAGAATGAGAGAGGACGTATGAGGCAATGTGCACGTCTGCCATCACTGAGAGAGAAAGAGAGGGGGAGAGAGAGAGAGCCTAGAAAGTCAAAGAGAGAGAGAGCCTAGAGAGAGTCAAAGAGAGAGAAAGAGAGAGAGAGCCTTGAGAGAGTCAGAGAGAGAGAAAGAGAGAAAGAGAGAGAGCCTAGAGAGAGTCAAACAGAGAGAGTCAAAGAGAGAGAGCCTAGAGAGAGTCAAAGAGAGAGAAAGAGAGAGAGCCTAGAGAGAGTCAAATAGAGAGAAAACGAGAGAGAGAGAGCAAGACAAATTACTATAATGGTCTGTTTTAGGTCTATCCTTATGACCATTACAGAGCTCATGGTGTGTGGTTTCTCATTTTGACTCAGAGGAAGAGAGAATGAGAGAGGACGTATGAGGCAATGTGCACGTCTGCCATCACTGAGAGAGAAAGAGAGGGGGAGAGAGAGAGAGCCTAGAAGGTCAAAGAGAGAGAGAGCCTAGAGAGAGTCAAAGAGAGAGAGCCTTGAGAGAGAGCCTTGAGAGAGTCAGAGAGAGAAAGAGAGAGAAAGAGAGAGAGCCTAGAGAGAGTCAAAGAGAGAGAAAGAGAGAGAGAGCCTTGAGAGAGTCAGAGAGAGAGAAAGAGAGAGAAAGAGAGAGAGCCTAGAGAGAGTCAAACAGAGAGTCAAAGAGAGAGAAAGAGAGAGAGCCTAGAGAGAGTCAAAGAGAGAGAAAACGAGAGAGAGAGAGCAAGACAAATTACTATAATGGTCTGTTTTAGGTCTATCCTTATGACCATTACAGAGCTCATGGTGTGTGGTTTCTCATTTTGACTCAGAGGAAGAGAGAATGAGAGAGGACATATAAGGCAATGCGCACGTCTGCCATGACTGAGAGAGAGAGAGAGAGAGAGAGAGAGAGAGAGAGAGAGAGAGAGAGAGAGAGAGAGAGAGAGAGAGAGAGAGAGAGAGAGAGACCAGCTGGTCCTGGGGCTGAGTTCACAAACCTGTTCTACTAACACACTGAAGCCCCAGGACCAGAACATCCAGTCATTCAGAATAAAACAAATGACAACAAAATCAAAACTAAACTACATGTCTTATTGGGAAACCCAAGCACAAAGCAAAATGCAGTGCTATCTGGCCCTAAATCGACAGTACACCATGGCAAACTATTTGACCGTGGTTACTGATCAAAACCTTAGAAAAACCTTGACAAAGTACAGGCTCAGTGAGCACAGCCTTGCCATTGAGAAGGGTAGACATAGGAAAACCTGTCTCCCTGTAGAGGAAAGGCTGTGCAACCACTGCACAACAGCAGAACCTGAGACAGAGCTGCATTTCCTGACAAAATGTAAAAAAATATAAAACAATGAGAGACTGTCATTTCCCCAAATTTGAAACCCTTATTCAAAAGACCTCTCTGATGTGAGTAGGCTACCCATCCTGTTGGGGGAGGACGCAGAGAGCTGTGGGTTGGCAGCGCACTACATTGCTGTGTCTGACAGACCAATCAACCTGCACATGTCCTCTACTGTATGCTTATTGTTATTGTTATTGTTCAATATATGGTTATTTTGACCCTTGGTTATTGTTGTTACTGTTGTTCAGTTGACAATTTTGATTCTTATTATTTTCATATTGTAAATATCAAAAGTAAGCTTCGGCAATATGTACATTGTTACGTCATGCCAATAAAGCAAATTGAATTGAATTTGAGAGAGAGAGAGAGAGGAAGTATGAGGCCATGTGCCCATCTGAGGTGGGGAGAGAGATAAGAGTGAGAGAGCGAGACAGGAAGAGAGAATGAGAGAGGATGTATGAAGCAATGTGCACGTCTGCCGTGACTGAGAGAGAGAGCCTAGAGAGAGTAAGAGAGAGAGGTAGAGAGAGATGTGTGCAACAGCACGGTGACCCAGCCCCTGACAGCTCAGCCTCACCTGTCTGGGAGCCCAAACCAGCGAGATCCTGATTGTACTGGCCGGCACACACTGCCTCACACTAGTAATGCTTTAATAATAAATCATCATCCTCCATGTAGGCAAAGGGACACCGTGTGTGATAGCTTGGCTCGCTTTCGCTTTACTGCCACTGTGTAAATGTAAACTGGTAGCTACAGGGTTGTCACCAACTTCCTCATCGGATAACCACACAGAGCCATAGATATCATATGAAACATTTATCACATGGTGGGGGGGAAAGATGTCTTGATATGAAATAGACTACTGTAAAATTATTGGAACATTTAGTTGTAATTAAGAATTAGTCAAATGGAAAGCTAATAAACTATATTAACTGACTATAGTGTTCTGATTAGTGGTAGAGGCTCTGCAATAGGTATGTGGAAGGTCAGCCAACAGGCAGTACAGTACAGTAAAGTACAGTACAGTACAATAGCTGACTAGGCCTTGTGAAGAGGAGCCTGGCCTAACTCTGGTCACAGCAGCCAGACCATAGCCTGTGTTGGCTGGGTCACCAAGGCTCATCGATGCTCCAGTGCCTTTTAAAACAGAGGGCCCGCCTCTAATCCTGGGGGACAGTCTGTTTTTCTATTTTTCACTGTTCCAAGTGGAACTGCCGAGTGACGTTTTTCTAATTGGACATAATGAATACAGGAGAGGGAGGCTTGTGTCCAAATGGCTGATGTGTGTCTGAGCTTATAATGTGCTGACCTTTCTCTTTTTGGAGGACAAGGGTTTACATGTTAACCCCATCATAACACACTTACTGTGTTCATAAAGAGTTCACAATCAGTTTTGAAAAAATCTCAATTCTAGGTCTCTCAGACTCCACTTCAAGTTAGGATTACAGGCATTAGTTTGAATAAGGAAAGAATGTGTCCAACCAAATTCAGATAGTCTACATTAGAGTGTGGACACTTGTGTGAATGTAGGAACGTGTTCATAGACCAGTCCCAGGACGTTCTGACTGGCCTGGCAAGTTCAGCTCCTACGATCTTTATTCTAAACCGTTGCCATGCATGATTGTGGGCCGGTGTGTGTAAATGTTTGCCCATTCCTCTTTATGTCTAATCAAACTCCACTTCAAGTCAGGATTACAGGCATTCGTTTGGGTAAGGAAAGAATGTGTCCAACCAAATCTATATAAATGAGAGTGTGGACATTTGAGTGAATGTAAAACGTGTCCCAGGAAGTTCTGACTGGCCTGGAAAGTTCAGCTCCTATAGTCTTTATTCTAAACTGTTGCCATGCATGATTGTGGGCCAGTGTGTGTTAATGTTTTCCCATTCCTATTCATGCCTAATCAGAAATGACATTCAATATATGTGTTAAAAGTTATTGATCATTGTAGGAATCTACTACAGATAAGTGTTTGTAGACTTTGTTCGGTATCTCATATTGTTCTGGCAATTCTCACATAGAATCTTTATTGGGAGGAATGACTTATGACATTCTTTTTACGTTTGTATTACAAACCCTTTTTAAGAAAATCATGATGAAAGTGGCCACTTTAGGCCCTTTTTAGACCTATACATGAATCCTGTAAGACCCTATGATC
Source organism: Salvelinus fontinalis (assembly GCF_029448725.1). NCBI lineage: Eukaryota > Metazoa > Chordata > Actinopteri > Salmoniformes > Salmonidae > Salvelinus > Salvelinus fontinalis. Next base: position 46,326,654 of record NC_074667.1, on the reverse strand, counting down.
TGTGAACCATACGCGATACAGACAACATCTTGGTGTCATAATACCCCGTGATATGCAACTTTTCATGGAAGTTAGGAACAAATATACACAGGCAGTTAGGAAAGCTAAGGCTAGCTTTTTCGAACAGAAATTTGCATCCTGTAGCACAAACTCAAAAAAGTTCTGGGACAATGTAAAGTCCATGGAGAATAAGAGCACCTCCTCCCAGCTGCCCACTGCTCTGAGTCTAGGAAACACTGTTACCACTGATAAATCCACTATAATTGAGAATTTCAATAAGCATTTCTCTACGACTGGCCATGATTTCCACCTGGCTACCCCTACCCCGGTCAACTGCCCAGCACCCTCCAAAGCAACCCGACCAAGCTCCCACCATTTCTCCTTCACCCAAATCCAGATAGCTGATGTTCTGAAAGGGCTGCAAAATCTGGACCCCTACAAATCAGCCGGGCTAGACAATCTGGACCCTCTCTTTCTAAAATTATCTGTCGAAATTGTTGCAACCCCTATTACTAGCCTGTTCAACCTCTCTTTCGTATTGTCTGAGATTCCCAAAGATTGAAAAGCTGCCGCGGTCATCCCCATCTTCAAAGGGGGTGACACTCTAGACCCAAACTGCTACAGACCTATATCTATCCTACCCTGTCTTTCTAAGGTCTTCGAAAGCCAAGTTAACAAACAGATTACCGACTATTTCGAATCCCACCGTACCTTCTCCGCTATGCAATCTGGTTTCCGAGCTGGTCATTGGTGCACCTCAGCCACGCTCAAGGTCCTAAACGATATCATAAGCGCCATCGATAAGAGACATTACTGTGCAGCCGTATTCATCAACCTGGCCAAGGCTTTCGACTCTGTCAATCACCACATTCTTATTGGCAGACTCGACAGCCTTGGTTTCTCAAATGATTGCCTCGCCTGGTTTACCAACTACTTCTCTGATAGAGTTCAGTGTGTCAAATCAGAGGGCCTGTTGTCCGGACCTCTGGCAGTCTCTATGGGTGTGCCACAGGGTTCAATTCTCGGGCCGACTCTCTTCTCTGTATACATCAATGATGTCACTCTTGCTGCTGGTGATTCTCTGATCCACGTCTATGCAGACGACACCATTCTGTATACTTCTGGCCCCTCTTTGAACACTGTGTTAACTAACCTCCAGACAAGCTTCAATGCCATACAACTCTCCTTCCGTGGCCTCCAACTGCTCTTAAATGCAAGTAAAACTAAATGCATGATATTCAATCGATCACTGCCCGCACCTGCCAGCCCATCCATCACTACTCTGGACGGCTCTGACTTAGAATACGTGGACAACTACAAATACCTAGGTGTCTGGTTAGACTGTAAACTCTCCTTCCAGACTCACATTAAGCATCTCCAATCCAAAATTAAATCTAGAATCAGCTTCCTATATCGCAACAAAGCATCCTTCACTCATGCTGCCAAACACCCTCGTAAAACTGACCATCCTACCGATCCTCGACTTCGGCGATGTCATCTATAAAATAGCCTCCAACACTCTATTCAACAAATTGGATGCAGTCTATCACAGTGCCATCCGTTTTGTCAACAAAGCCCCATACACTACCCATCATTGCGACCTGTACGCTCTCGTTGGTTGGCCCTCGCTTCATACTCATCGCCAAACCCACTGGCTACAGGTTATCTACAAGTCTCTGCTAGGTAAAGCCCCGCCTTATCTCAGCTCACTGGTCACCATAGCAGCACCCACTCGTAGCACGCGCTCCAGCAGGTATATCTCACTGGTCACCCCCAAAGCCAATTTCTCCTTTGGTCGCCTTTCCTTACAGTTCTCTGCTGCCAATGACTGGAACGAACTGCAAAAATCACTGAAGCTGGAGACTCATGTATCCCTCACTAGCTTTAAGCACCAGCTGTCAGAGCAGTTCGCAGATCACTGCACCTGTACATAGCCCATTTGTAAACAGCCCATCCAATCTACCTCATCCTCATACTGTATTTATTTATTCATCTTGCTCCTTTGCACCCCAGTATATCTACTTGCACATTCATCTTCTACACATCTATCATTCCAGTGTTTAATTGCTATATTGTAATTACTTCACCACCATGGCCTATTATTGCCTTAACTCCCTTATCTTACCTCATTTGCACTCACTGTATATAGACTTTTTGTTTTATTTTTTCTACTGTGTTATTGACTGTATGTTTTGTTTATTCCATGTGTAACTCTGTGTTGTTGTATGTGTCGAATTGTTATGCTTTATCTTGGCCAGGTCGCAGTTGCAAATGAGAACTTGTTCTCAACTAGCCTACCTTGTTAAATAAAGGTGAAATAAAAAACTAAAAATAGTGTGCTCTAAAATATGGAAATCCATATCTGCTAATTTTGACGGTATGATATATGTTACGAGCACCAACAACACAGAGAATGGGAAAAGGGATTCAAAGGGAACTCCCTCTGCTGGTGATTTGCTGAATGTGTAAAGGAGGGCTGTTATATGACCTATAAATGACCTATAAAATCAATTTAAGTGAATAAGAGCACCATGCCTGTTTAATTTCAAATAGAACCAGTACCCATGCATGATGTCCTACTCTGTCACGACTTCCACTGAAGGTGGTTCCTCTCCCGGCGGTGCTCGGCGGTCGGCGTCGCCGGTCTACTAGCCATCACCGTTCCCTTTTTCCTTTTCTGTTTGTTTTGTCTTTGGTTCTTTCACACCTGGTTTCATTTGCCTTAATTTCTGTGTGTATATATTGACCCTTTTGCCTGCCTAGGTTTGTGCGGGATTCTTTTTTTATTGTGATGTAGCTCGGGGAAGTTATGCCCTATTTCTTGTTTTCACGGATTTAACAAGAGTGTGTTATTGTCGGAGCTTTGTTTGTTCCTCCGTGCGTGAGTACGGGTTCTCTGTTGTCGAGGGCGTTTTACTTTTTGATTGTGCCATACCTGTAATTGGTGGACTTGCTTATTAAAGTACTCTTCTCAGACATCTCAGCTCTCCTGCGCCTGACTTCTTCACCTACCTCCTAACGCAACATTGTCACATACTCATAATAGGAGAGCTCAACGCAAGAGTTGAAGAAGACAATCATGCACGAGGAAGGAGAAATTGTAACGGCAGTCCTCCTCCTCTTCATCTGAAGAGGAGGAGTATTGAGGGAACCAAGGCGCAGCGTAGTGAAATGACATATTTTATTAACGAAAACACGAACTTGACTAAACTAACAAAAACAACAAACGGTGTAGACAGACCTAGACGACGAACTTACATAAAACAAGAAGAACGCACGAATAGGAAACATAGACTACACAAACCGAACAAACCGTAAACAGTCCCGCGTGGTGTACAGACACAGACACGGAAGACAATCACCCACAACGAACATTGTGAAAACGCCTACCTAAATATGACTCTTAATTAGAGGAACGCCAAACACCTGCCTCTAATTAAGAGCCATACCAGGCAACCCAATAAACCAACACAGAAACAGAAAACATAGAATGCCCACCCAACCTCACGTCCTGACCAACTAACACACATAACAACTAACAGAAATAGGTCAGGAACGTGACATAACCCCCCCCATAAGGTGCGAACTCCGGACGCACCAGCACAAAGTCTAGGGGAGGGTCTGGGTGGGCATCTGACCACGGTGGTGGCTCAGGCTCCGGGCGAGGTCCCCACCATACCATAATCAATCCTAGCCTCCATCTCCCCCTAAGAATGTCCACCCTCATTTTACCCCCACAAAATCCTCTTAGTAACATCAATGACAGGGACAGCACCGGGACAGAGAGATAGATCAAGACAGAGGGATAGATCAGAATATAGAGGGAGATCAGGATAGAGAGGGAGATCAGGATAGAGGGGCAACTCCGGACTGAAAGGCAGCTCCGGACAGAGAGACAGCTCTGGACTGAGGGGCAGTTCTGGGTATATAGCCGTTTCTGGCTGAAGGGCAGCTCATGGCTGACTGACGAATCTGGACGCTCATGGCAGGCTGACGGCTCTCGACGCTCATGGCTGGCTGACGGCTCTCGACGCTCATGGCTGGCTGAAGGCTCTGGACGCTCATGGCAGGCTGACGGCTCTCGACGCTCATGGCAGGCTGACGGCTCTGGACGCTCATGGCTCTCTGACGGCTCTGGCAGATCCTGTCTGGCTGACGGCTCTGGCAGATCCTGTCTGGCTGGCGGCTTTGGTAGATCCTGTCTGGTTGGCGGCTCTGGCAGATCCTGTCTGGTTGGCGGCTCTGGCAGATCCTGTCTGGTTGGCGGCTCTGGCAGATCCTGTCTGACGGACGGCTCTAGCGGCTCCTGTCTGGCGGGCGGCTCTAGCGGCTCCTGTCTGGCGGACGGCTCTGTAGGCTCATGGCAGACGGGCGGCTTTGCAGGCTCATTGCAGACGGATGGCTCAGACGGCGCTGGGGAGAAGGATGGCTCAGATGGCGCTGTGGAGACGGATGGCTCAGATGGCGCTGGGGAGACGGATGGCTCAGATGGCGCTGGGGAGACGGATGGCTCTGGCCGGATAAGGCGCACTGTAGACCTGGTGCGTGGTGCCGGAACTGGAGGCACCGGGCTAAGGACACGCACCTTCATGCTAGTGCGGGGAGCAGGGACAGGGCCCACTGGACTCTCAAAGCCTACTCTATACCTGGTGCGTGGTACCGGCACTGGTGGCACCGGGCTGAGGGCAAGCACATCAGGATTAGTAGGGGGAGAAGAAACAGTGTGTACAGGGCTCTGGAGACGCACAGGAGGCTTAGTGCGTGGTGCCGGAACTGGAGGCACCGAACTGGATACACGCACTACAGGGAGAGTGCGTGGAGGAGGAACAGGGCTCTGGAAACGCACTGGTAGCCTAGTGCGTAGTGTAGGCACTGTAGGTACTAGGCTGGGGCGGGGAGGTGGCACCGGAAATACCGGACCGTGCAGGCGTACTGGCTCTCTTGAGCATTGAGCCTGCCCAACCTTACCTGGTTGAATGCTCCCGGTTGCCCGACCAGTGCGGGGAGGTGGAATAACCCGCACCGGGCTAAGTAGGCGAACCGGGGAAACCATGCGTAAGGCAGGTGCCATGTATGCCGGCCCGAGGAGACGCACTGGAGACCAGACGCGTTGAGCCGGCCTCATGACACCTGGCTCAATGCCCAATCTAGCCCTACCAGTGCGGGGAGGTGGAATAACCCGCACTGGGCTATGCACTCGTACAGGAGACACCGTGCGCTCTACTGCGTAACACGGCGCCTGCCCGTACCCCCGCTCTCCACGGTAAGCCTGGGAAGTGGGCGCAGGTCTCCTACCTGCCCTTGGCCCACTACCTCTTAGCCCCCCCCCAAGAAATTTTTGGGTGTTACTCACGGGCTTTTTGGGCTTCCGTGCAAGACGCCTCCCCTCATAACTCCGGTTCCTCTCTCTCTTTTCCTCCGCTCTCCGAACTGCCTCCAGCTGTTCCCATGGACGGTGATTCACTTTAGCCCATGGTCCTTCTCCGTTAAATACTTGCTCCCAACTCCACAAGTCCTGTATACTCTCCCGTTGCTCGAAATTCCGCTGCTTGGCTCTGGATTGGTGGGTGATTCTGTAACGGCAGTCCTCCTCCTCTTCATCTGAAGAGGAGGAGTATTGAGGGAACCAAGGCGCAGCGTAGTGAAATGACATATTTTATTAACGAAAACACGAACTTGACTAAACTAACAAAAACAACAAACGGTGTAGACAGACCTAGACGACGAACTTACATAAAACAAGAAGAACGCACGAATAGGAAACATAGACTACACAAACCGAACAAACCGTAAACAGTCCCGCGTGGTGTACAGACACAGACACGGAAGACAATCACCCACAACGAACATTGTGAAAACGCCTACCTAAATATGACTCTTAATTAGAGGAACGCCAAACACCTGCCTCTAATTAAGAGCCATACCAGGCAACCCAATAAACCAACACAGAAACAGAAAACAAAGAATGCCCACCCAACCTCACGTCCTGACCAACTAACACACATAACAACTAACAGAAATAGGTCAGGAACGTGACAGAAATGAAAATGGTGAACGTCTGTGCAGTTTGTGAGAAGGAAAACAAAAAAATATTTGGTGGAAGGAACACTTTCAAAGCATTCTGACCAAACAACCACAGCTGATATCCCTGAATCTGAAGAAGACCTTGACATCTACCTTGGGCCTATAACAATCTCAGAAGTGAAGGATGCAATAGGAGCCCAGAAAAGTGGTAAGCACCAGGAGAATATGGTAGAAAAATTACAAGATTATGTTATAATACTGTTTATGCATCAAATAAGGTTTGATGAGTACTCTCATCTGTGCATGTGGGACTGAGTTGAACATCTGGGCCTTGGCGCTAGCAATTGAGTTATGATGGCTTGGTGATAAAAACCCACAGCCTGCATTCCATAGAATGAGTTGGTGTTTGTATACTGTGAGGTACCAGGGAGGAGATGTCTCTGGTGTGGCCGGCTGATGGGGGAACGTTGTCTTAGGGGCCAAACCCTGGTTTCTATACAATTGGAACAGTCTTCAAAGTAAATGCTATCTGGCTTGGGGATACTCCTTTCTCATATACAAATACTAACTTTTTGACCTATTCCAGACATCTGTTGTTTGTCACGTATTCAGGAGGATGTGCCTTAACTATAAAATAATGTGGCTCGGTTCTGCTAGTGGAGCTCTCTGCATCACATTTCAGAGTGTGGGATCGACCAGATTCATTGTTGCAATAATTAATCAATATTAAATAAAGATCATTGTTTGAAGAAATCTCTTTCCTTTGAATCAGAAATATTCCACGACAAGAAGACAGCATATGCCCAGAAATTCTTAAAGTAAAAACATCCAAACACCAAGACAGCTGTGTAAGATTTTCAGAAGGTTTGGGACTCGAACAAGCACAGAAAGAATGGAGAACAGGCCTAATAGCGAAGTTGCCCAAGAAAGGAACATTTGGGAATTGTAACAACTGGAGGCATTACACTATTACTGATAACCAGCAAGCTGTTCAGCCGAATCATTTTTAAAAGAATCATGGAGGCTCTGGAAATTATCATACGTCAAGAGCAAACAGGCTTCAGAAGAGGGTATTCTTGCACAGACCAGATCTTCATCCTCAAGCAAGTCCTACAGCAGAGTGCTGAATGGAATATCACCACCTACAGTGGCAATAAAAAGTATGTGAACCCTTTGGAAATAACTGAATTTCTGCAGAAATTGGTCATGAAATCTGATCTGATCTTCATCTAGGCCAACACAATAAACAAACACAGTACGTTAAAACTAACAGACAAACAATTACAGTTGAAGTCGGAAGTTTACAAGGTTAATGACATGGAGTCATTAACCTTTCTAGGACACACGTTCCGCTAGCGGAACCCCCCCCCCCCCCAACATTTCGCTGAAAAGGCAGCGCGCGAAATTCAAAAATATTTTTTTGAAATATTTCACTTTCACACATTAACAAGTCCAATACAGCAAATGAAAGATAAACATCTTGTTAATCTACCCATCGTGTCCGATTTTTAAAAATGTTTTACAGCGAAAACAACATATATTTATGTTAGATCACCACCAAATCCAAAAAACACACAGCCATTTTTCCCAGCCAAAGATAGTCACACAAAAGCAGAAAGAGATAAAACTAATAACAAACCTTTGATAATCTTCATCAGATGACACTCATACGACATCATGTTACACAATACATTTATGTTTTGTTTCGATAATGTGCATATTTATATCCACAAATCTCGGTTTACATTGGCGCCATGTTCAGAAATGCCTCCAAAATATCCGGAGTAATTACAGAGAGCCACGTCAAATAACAGAAATATTCATCATAAACTTTGATGAAAGATACATGTTTTACATATAATTAAAGATACACTGTGTAAGGCTTCGAAGAGTGATGGGTGTGAAGTCAGGCACAGAGAGCAGAGGATTCGGAAAAAACATTTATTCCTGTAACGTCCTGACCAGAGTTCTTATGTGTTTTGCTTGTTTAGTGTTGGTCAGGACGTGAGCTGTGTGGGAATTCTATGTTGTGTGTCTAGTTCGTCTGTTTCTGTGTCCAGCTTAATATGGTTCTCAATCAGAGGCAGCTGTCAATCGTTGTCCCTGATTGAGAATCATATATAGGTGGCTTGTTTTGTGTTGGGGATTGTGGGTGGATTGTGGGTGGTCTCTGTGTTTGTGTTCTGCACCAGATAGGACTGTTATCGGTTTGCCACATTTTGTTATTTTGTTATTTGTTAAGTGTTAAGTGTTCACTGTTTATTAGTGTTATTAAACATGTTGAGCACTGGCTACGCTGCGTGTTGGTCCGATCCCTGCTACACTCTCTCTTCTAGTGAAGAGAGGGAAGTCTGCCGTTACAGAACCACCCACCAAACTCGGACCAAGCAGCGTAGCAACGGGCAGCAGCAGCAGCAGCGGGACCAGGAGAAATGGATATGGGAGGACGAGCTGGACGGAAAAGGACCCTGGGCAGAGCCAGAGGAGTATTGCCGCCCCAAAGCAGAGCTGGAGGCAGCAAAAGCAGAGAGGCGGCGTTTCGAGGAGCTGGCTCGGCAGCAGGATCCGGATCTGGGTTACACCACTTGGGAGGAAATAGACAGGTGGTCGGTTGACCCAGGGAGAGTGCCGGAGCCCGCCTGGGATTCGATGGAGCAATGTGCGGAGGGATACCGGCGAATGAGGTTAGCACGACAGCGCGGTAAGAAGCCCGTGAAGAAACCCCAAAAATGTATTGGGGGGGGCGGGCTAAAGGATAGTGTGGCGAAGTCAGGTAGGAGACCTGCGCCCACTTCCCATGCTTACCGCGGAGAGCGGGAGTACGAGCAGACACCGTGTTATGCGGAAGAGCGCACGGTGTCTCCTGTACGTGTGCATAGCCCGGTGCGGGTTATTCCACCTCCCAGCACTAGCCTTAAGGTGCGTGTCTCCAGTCCGGTACCACCAGTTCCGGTACCACGCACCAGGCCTACTGTGCGCCTCAGCAGGTCAGAGTCGGCCGTCTGCCCAACGCCGCCTGTACTGCCTGTCTGCCCAGCGCCGTCTGAGCCATCCGTCTGCCCAGCGCCATCTGAGCCATCCGTCTGCCCAGCGCCATCTGAGCCATCTGTCTGCCCAGCGCCATCTGAGCCATCCGTCTGCCCAGCGCCATCTGAGCCATCTGTCTGCCCAGCGCCATCTGAGCCATCCGTCTGCCCAGCACCATCTGAGCCATCCGTCTGCCTAGAGCCTTCAGAGCCGCCTGTCTGTCCCGAGCCATTAGAGCCGCCAGCCAGTCAGGAGCCGCCAGAGCCGCCAGCCAGTCAGGAGCCGCCAGAGCCGCCAGCCAGTCAGGAGCCGCCAGAGAGTCAGGAGCTGCCAGAGCCGCCAGCCAGTCATGAGCTGCACTCCAGTCATGAGCTGCACTCCAGTCATGAGCTGCCCTACAGTCATGAGCTGCCACTCAGTCATGAGCTGCCACTCAGTCATGAGCTGCCACTCAGTCATGAGCTGCCACTCAGTCCGGAGCTGCCACTCAGTCCGGAGCTGCCACTCAGTCCGGAGCTGCCATTCTGTCCGGAGCTGCCTCTCTGTCCGGAGTTGCCCCTCTGTCCGGAGCTACCTCTCTGTCCTGAGCTACCTCAATGTCCTGAGCTACCTCAATGTCCTGAGCTACCTCTCTGTCCTGAGCTACCTCTCTGTCCTGAGCTACCTCTCTGTCCTGAGCTACCTCTCTGTCCTGAGCTACCTCTCTGTCCTGAGCTACCTCTCTGTCCTGAGCTACCTCTCTGTCCTGAGCTACCTCTTAAATCATGTGGGGGCCTTGGGGAGGATTCTTAGGCCAAGGTCGTGGGCGAGGGTCGCCACTCAAAGGACGCTAAGGAGGGGGACAAAGACAGTGGTGGAGTGGTGTCCTCGTCCGGCGCCGGAGCCGCCACCGCGGACAGATGCCTACCCAGACCCTCCTCTTGAGTTTTAGGGGTGCGTTCGGAGTCCGCACCTCAGGAGGGGGGTACTGTAACGTCCTGACCAGAGTTCTTATGTGTTTTGCTTGTTTAGTGTTGGTCAGGACGTGAGCTGGGTGGGAATTCTATGTTGTGTGTCTAGTTCGTCTGTTTCTGTGTCCAGCCTAATATGGTTCTCAATCAGAGGCAGCTGTCAATCGTTGTCCCTGATTGAGAATCATTTATAGGTGGCTTGTTTTGTGTTGGGGATTGTGGGTGGTTGTTTCCTGTCTCTGTGTTTGTGTTCTGCACCAGATAGGACTGTTATCGGTTTGCCACATTTTGTTATTTTGTTATTTGTTAAGTGTTAAGTGTTCACTGTTTATTAGTGTTATTAAACATGTTGAGCACTGGCGTGTTGGTCCGATCCCTGCTACACTCTCTCTTCTAGTGAAGAGAGGGAAGTCTGCCGTTACAATTCCGGGACAATCACAGCGAACAAAAGAAGGTAACGTCGAACACAGGCGTAAAACAACCCAAAATGTACAACACCGGTACACACGCTGTACAGCGGAAATAAACGACAGGAATAATCCTGAACCAAAAACAGCAAACAAGCCCGCACAAACACAGGCGGGCCAACTGAACTTACATAACCCCAACCCAAAACCCCAAACAAGGAACAGGTGAAACCAATTAAACCAAACAAAACGAAAAGGGGAAAAGGGATCGGTAGACCGGTGCCACCCAAACGGGAAGGGGAGCCACCTTCGGTGATAGTCGTGACACACTGGTTCTTAATGCAACCGCTGTGTCAGATTTTTTTTTACTTTAGTAAAAAGCACACCATGCAATAATCTGAGACGGCGCTCAGATTTAACAAAATTTCTCCGCCATGTTGGAGTCAACAGAAATACGAAATTACATCAGAAATATTCCCTTACCTTTGATTATCTTCATCAGAATGCAATGCCAGGAATCCTATTTCCACAATAAATCATTTTTTTTGTTCGATAATGTCCATTACTTTAGCAAGCATGTGTAGTACAAGTCGAATAAACTGGTCAAATGTTGTTATCATATATATCCAATAACGTTCCAACCGGAGCATTTCTTCATGTCTGTATAAGTAATGGCACACATTGCCATTCCATGACTAGCGCGCATGACCAGTGACCAGGCAATCTGCCATGACCAGGCAATCTGCCAGACGAGTGACTGAAACACCTCCCACCCGGCCCCACATCACACTATAGGCTTCATTCCACGTTCTACTGACTGTTGACATCTAGTGGAAGGCGTAGGAAGTGCAAACAGATCCATATATTACAGGGAATTGAATAGGCGATGACTTTCACATCGACCCTTCTCAAAATTCTCACTTCCTGTTTGGAAGTTTGCCTGCCATATGAGTTCTGTTATACTCACAGACATAATTCAAACAGTTTTAGAAACTTCAGAGTGTTTTCTATCCAATAGTAATATTTAATATGAATATATTATCATTTGGGACAGAGTAGGAGGGAGTTCACTATCGGCACCAATTCATCCAAAAGTGAAAATGCTGCCCCCTACCCAAAGAAGTTTTAAAACTGTTTTTTCAACCACTCCACAAATTTCTTGTTAACAAACTATAGTTTTGGCAAGTCGGTTAGGACATCTACTTTGTGCATGACACAAGTCATTTTTCCAACAATTGTTTACAGACAGATTATTTCACTTATAACTCACTGTATCACAATTCCAGTGGGTCAGAAGTTTACATACACTAAGTAAACAGCTTGGAAAATTCCAGAAAATGATGTCATGGCTTTAGAAGCTTCTGATAGGCTAATTGACATCATTTGAGTCAATTGGAGCGGTACCTGTGGATGTATTTCAAGGCCTACCTTCCAACTCAGTGCCTCTTTGATTGACATCATGGGAAAATCTAAAGAAATCAGCCAAGACCTCAGAAAAAAAGTTGGAGTCCTTGGTAGCAATTTCCAAATGCCTGAAGGTACCACATTCATCTGTACAAACAATAGTACGCAAGTATAAACACCATGGGACCACGCAGCCGTCATACCGCTCAGGAAGGAGATGTGTTCTGTCTCCTAGCGATGAACGTACTTTGGCGCGAAAAGTGCAAATCAATCCCAGAACAACAGCAAAGGACCTTGTGAAGATTCTGGAGGAAATAGGTACAAAAGTATCTATATCCACAGTAAAACAAAACCTATATCGACATAACCTGAAAGGCCGCTCAGCAAGGAAGAAGCCACTGCTCCAAAATCGCCATAAAAAAGCCAGACTACGGTTTGCACTGCACATGGGGACAAAGATCGTACTTTTAGGAGAAATGTTCTCTGGTCTGATGAAACAAAAATAACTGTTTGGCCATAATGACCGTCGTTATGTTTGGAGGAAAAAGGGGGAGGCTTGCAAGCCGAAGAACACCATCCCAACCATGAAGTACGGGGGTGGCAGCATCATGTTGTGGGGATGCTTTGCTGCAGGAGGGACTGGTACACTTCATAAAATAGATGGCATCATGAGGCAGGAAAATTATGTGGATATATTGAAGCAGCATCTCAAGACATCAGTCAGGAAGTTAAAGCAATGACCCCAAGCATATTTCCAAAGTTGTGGCAAAATGGCTTAAGGACAACAAAGTCAAGATTTTGGAGTGGCAATCACAAACTGATCTCAATCCCATAGAAAATTGGTGGGCAGAACTGAAAAAGTGTGTGCTAGCAAGGAGGCCTACAAACCTGACTCAGTTACACCTGCTCTGTCAGGAGGAATGGGCAAAAATTCAACCCAACTTATTGTGGGAAGCTTGTGGAAGGCTACCCGAAACGTTTGACCCAAGTTAAACAATTTAAAGGCAATGCTACCAAATACTAATTGAGTGTATGTAAACCTCTGACCTACTAGGAATGTGATGAAAGAAATAAAAGCTGAAATAAATAATTCTCTCTGCTATTATTCTGACAATTTTATCCCCTTTACTCCCCAATTTCGTGGTATCCAATTGTTAGTAATTACTATCTTGTCTCATCGCTACAACTCCCGTACGGGCTCGGGAGAGACGAAGGTCGAAAGCCATGCGTCCTCCAAAACACAACCCAACCAAGCCGCACTGCTTCTTAACACAGCGCGCCTCCAACCCGGAAGCCAGCCGCACCAATGTGTCGGAGGAAACACCGTGCACCTGGCTCCCTTGATTAGCGCGCACTGCGCCCGGCACAGGAGTCACTGGTGCGCGATGAGACAAGGATATCCCTACCGGCCAAACCCTCCCTAACCCGGATGACGCTAGGCCAATTGTGCGTCGCCCAAAGGACCTCCCGGTCGCGGCCGGCTGCGACAGAGCCTGGGCGTGAACCCAGAGTCTCTGGTGGCGCAGCTAGCGCTGCGATGCAGTGCCCTAGACCACTGCGCCACCCGGTGGTGATCCTAATGGGCTAAAACAGGGTATTTTTACTGGGATTAAATGTCAGGAATTGTGAAAAACTGGGTGTATGTCAACTTCTGACTTCCGACTTCAACTGTAGGTGTGCAAAAGCTCTTAGAGACTTACAAAGAAAGACTCACAGCTGTAATCACTCCCAAAGTTGATTCTAACATGTATTGACTCAGGGGTGTGAATACTTATGTAAATGTGATATTTCTGTATTTTTTGCACATTTTTTTAAATCTAAAATGTCCAAAAACATGCTTTCACTTTGACATTGTGGATATTGTGTGTAGATGGGTGAGAAAAAAATATATTTAATCCATTTTGAATTAAGGATGTAACACAACAAAATTTGGAATACGTCAAGGGGCATGAATACTTCCTGAAGACACTGTATATGAGAATTGCCAGAACAATCTGAGAAAATAAAAAATATTTTTGCTGCTTTCTGTAATGCGTCTGTGTGTAGCTGGTGTAGATGAGTCAGTAATGTATGCAATTTTACTCAACAATAATACAATACACGTCAAATAAATCCAAGGCCACACATAACGGACCGCAATACAAAAAACAATCACTAACAAACAAACATGGGGGAATAGAGGGTTAAATAATGAACAAGCAATTGGTGTGTAAGACAGGTGTGTAAGACAAAGACAAAACAAATGGAAAATGAAAAGTGGATCGGCGATGGCTAGAAGGCCGGTGACCTCGACCGCTGAACGCCGCCCGAACAAGGAGAGGGACCGACTTCGGCGGAAGTCTTGACACTTTCAGTATTCAGGGTATTTCTTTTTTTTAAATGGGCTTGTATACAGCGAGTCCCACAAAACTCCATGGAAACCTGCATGCGTAAGTGCACACTATAGTGCTGACCCCATACATTAAACTGACACCATTCCTTTTGATATAAAAATAAATTCATTTAAAGGGGCTCCGCAATGTGCCTCTGTTTCCAGGCACTGATAAAGTATTCTATACTAACTGCACCGATACCAAGCCTAGAAACAGTGACCAACACGTACAGAATGGAGGGAAAGAATGCCATCGACCACAGACTACTATAGCAAGATAAGTAGGAGGCTATTTCTAACAATGGCAGGAGGTGGGCCTGGGAAATTTATACTGGTGAACATTTACAATAATCCCCCATATTTTTCGACTGACCCTCCTCTGTTTCTTACTGTTTAATTACTGTGCGATTAAACACATTTAGTGCTCCCCAAATCCCTTCCCCCTCCACACGGGTCGGGCACCTTAATCCACCAGTGGTTTTAGGGGCACTGTGGCACTAGGGCACAGAGACCAGAGGCCCTGCGGAGAAAGGAAAGCAGAATGTCAGCACTTTGGGAGGGAGAGCTATGGCTCTCTCATGGCCTCCAGTCTGCCGCCCACATAAATGGTCATAGTGGCAGTGCCAGCTAAATGGGCAGAAAGGAACTGAGATAGGGATAGGGGAGGGAGAAGGGAGGGAAGGAAGATAGTGGAGTGAGAGGGTGACAGTGGATAAGTCCTGAGGGGATTGGTCCTTATACCATGCTCACACTAGTCAGTTACTGGTCCTCTCTGGTCCACACCAGCTCAAACTCGAAGTGCCAGGAACAAGAGTGGACCAACAAATCCTTTGTCCTTATTCATATAACCTGACTGGCACCAAGTTTAGTAAGCCCTTAAGGTCTATAAGAGAACACAGAAAAACAATATAAGATTATGTAAAGTGAAACTGTGCAGCATTCTTTATAACCTACATATCAGTCACAGGATAATAGCATTTGTCCCTCTACACATTTTTAGACAAGTCCTAAGGTTGCTAAGCTGCTTATCAAACCCTCAGAAAGAATGGCCATTTGTAAGGGTCACTGAAGGCTACAGTTGGCTGTTTCCCCTTCCATAACTGCTGTGATGGAGATGGCTTGAGCTCAGATTACTGTAGCACAACTACATCGACCCAGACACAACTGCTTTATTCATTCACAACACACCCATGACATTAATAGACACATCTATCAGAGAGAAACCTTTATCTTACTCCATTGACTAAAATCCATTGTGTAGTTGGGTAGCATGATTCAAACCCTTGGATGCAGCCAAGACTTTGGCCTTTAAAACGAGCACAAACATGTTGCAACGGCTGTCGTCGGAAGAAGGTGAAGACCAAAACGCAGTGTGGAAAGTGTTCGTCATGTTTAATAGAAACTGAACACGAAAAAGCAAAAACAACAAAGTGACAACCGAAACAGCTCCGTCAGGTGCAACACACACTAAACAGAAATTAATTACCCACAACACAAAATGGAAAACAGGCTACCTAAGTATGGCTCCCAATCAGAGACAACGATAGACAGCTGCCTCTGATTGGGAACCACACCAGGCCAAACACATAGAAAACCAACAACATAGAAAAAAGAACATAGACTGCCCACCCTAGTCACACCCTGGCCTAACCAAAAAAGAGAATAAAAAACCTCTCTATAGCCAGGGTGTGACACGTTCCCTAATAAATAATACTATTTTTAGGTAGATCGATTTCCATTGATATTCCATTGATACTTTGACCCCCAGACCAGAGAAAAAAAACACAGTGAAGTACACAGTGTCAAACAGTTCAAATCATGTTTACTGTCAATCATCGCGCACCAGCAGAACTTTTTCAGAGTGAAGGAAAATGGCACAAGTAATCGGCAGATTATCTTTATGCAATGTTCTTTTACCTGAGCCAATTACTCTGCGTTGGTTGTTAAAGGGCACATTAGATGGATCTATGGATGCAAGGACTCACTGAAAGCCCATTTGGGTGTGGGTCTGCTGTTTGTCATCTCCTAAGTGGATGCTGGTAAGAATATTAGACACACAGTTGCACAGTTGATGCATGCATATGTAAATTCTGCCACATGCTGCTGCACAGGAATACTGCCTTTAGTAATGATTATAAGGATCATAAGGTGTGAAAGGTTTTGAGTGTTAGACTAGGAGCAATTTAAAAGTGTATTGGACAAGTGAAGGGTTAGTGGAATGGTCAGTGCACTGGTGCGGGGGCTACAAATACAAATAGCCCCCCCCCCACTCCCCAGATAGCATCATATGCAGTTGCATGGACATTTTTTTCTCCAAATTATGTGAAATTAGCTTCTGTCACCTCATGACAAAATGTGTAGAATAGCAGGAAATGATCTTAAAATTGCACAATTTCTCTCAGTCTCATGGCAAAACGTGTAGAATAGAATGAGATTAGCTATACAATTACATATTTCTCTCTACCCCATGGCAAAATGTGTAACAGCGACATTTTCTCTCCATCTCATAGCAAAATGTGTAGAACAGCATGAGATTAGCAATAAAACGTCACATGTTTGTCTTTGGCCCATGGCAGAATGTGTAAAATTGAGCTACGCCACTGGGTTAGTGTTGTGTATAATGTTCTTATTAGCCTTCAGTATTTTAGTTAGTGTTAGTGTCCATCTTTCTTTAGTTCTGTAGTAACTGCGTCATTAGATTGGTGTGAATGGAAGGTCATCTGTATATTGTCATAGTTGAGTAAATATTTTAGCATGATAGTCCTGCATTCTTGGACCTCTTTCACTGCTTTATAAGGTAATAATATATGAATTGATGCAAACAGACATTAGCCTACGTTGTGCCCATGGCACTGGTTATTAACTGTACAGTATTTACACAATAAGATTAACTTCCAGTGAACGCCCAGATAGGTCGTTTCTCCAAGTCTGCACCTTTTTAGAAGTGTAAATTTTTTTTTTTTTTAAAGTAACATTCTGTCACAAACAGCACATATTAAAAAATAAGTTTTCCAATCTGAAGAGGTTAAATTAAAATGACTGTTCAGTTTTCCACCACAAAACACCAGAAAAATGCCAAAAAGAAAATGTATACTTCAAATATCAAAAGGACACAAAAGGCACTCATACATTTTTTTTATTGCAGTTGTCTGCATAATTTCCTTCATCTGTGAAAATATCACTTAACATCACGTTGTTCAGCAAACAATCAAGTGCACACCTTCGATCCTGACAGAGTACCATTAGGAAGACATGGCATTTCCCGTCTCACATGAGAGAGTGTTGACAAGGAACAGGATCAGGTCTATTACGTCATAACCCATTGCCTTGGCACTAATGATCAAAGTGAAACATTTTTTCATGGTGTTTTATAATGCACAAGCTTTCTCCCTGATCTCTTCTCATAGACTGCACTGCATTACTTCAATTACAAATACAGTCATACTTTTTTATAGGTCAGATTCACTATCTTGGGAAGTTGCCAACACAGGGCTAACATAGGACTTAGATGTAAGTAGTCACGAAAACCAATTAGCCTAAACGAGTTTGCGATGTCCATTACCTACCAATGAAGAGTGGAGATTCCTTCAGTACAGTTCCCCTTAAAGCTAGCTGTGTGTTACCATCTTAACAAAGGGATGTCCTTACAGACCAGTTTCATCATACAGAGGGGGATAACAATTGAATAATTCCTCATCATTCTAAAATAACTCAAACATGCAACCATTGAGCTAATAAGCCTAGTGGTAAGAGCATTGGGCCAGTAACAGAAAGGTTGCTGGATTGAATCCCCAAGCAGACAAAGTAAAAATCTGTTGTTCTGCCCCCGAGGAAGGCAGTTAACCCACTGTTCCCGGGCGCCGAAGACGTGGATGTCGATTAAGGCAGCCCCCCGCACCTCTCTGATTCAAAGGGGCTGGGTTAAATGCGGAAGACACATTTCAGTTGAAGGCATTCAGTTGTACAACTGGCTAGGTATCCCCCTTTCCCCTAATTGGGACGTTTCAATGCGATCCAGCATTAGCTCAAGATAGCTGGGAAAGAATTATTGGAAGTGTGCCACAGTTCTAAGCATTGGAGGGCCAACAATCTCCATGGCACTAGATTAACATGCCACGGCTTTAGCCTTAATAACAGAGGTCCAATTGTATGGTGCTGCTGAGAAGACCAGGTACTTAAGGCCAGTAAAGCCATTGGAGGTGTGTTTTAATTTATACAGTGTATGCAAAAAGCTGTGAAAACATGAAAACATTGTCAGCTGAGGCAGGGTCAAGGGGTCACTGGGCAAATGGTGAATAATTATTGATTAAATTGTTACATACTGTACTAACCTATTTGATCCATCTTAGATACTCTCTTCTAGAACAACAGGCCGTAAATTGTTTGGCCACTTCCTTGGTCAATTGAACCTTCTCTATTTTCTCTCTACATGACAAATGTTGCTATACAGATTTTGTGAACCAAACTCTCTCAGTGAAGTACAACTTCTGAGTTACGTAATCTTTCTTTATAGGAGGCTTGAATATTGATGCCAGATTGTAGGATAGGTTTCTAAACAGGAGAAGGTCCTGTCTGGTTTTCAGAAACACCTTTGACACATTCCTTGCTAAGAAAGGTTAGTGGCCCAATAAAGCAGTCTGCATAATGAGATGCTCAAGCTCTTCTGTCTAGAGGACATCATCGTTATCTTTGTCACTGCTGTCGTGCGTAGGAGGTTGTGAAATTTAGTAAGGATAATAGCGGGGGCCCAGATTCAGCAGACAGAATGGGGGTTATTATGAGCCTTCATCAGTTTCTTGCAAATGAGGAGTTTACAAAGAAAAAGTGAGTCAATGGAAGAGATAACCCACTGGGCAAAAACTGGTTGAATTAATGTTGTTTCCACTTCATTTCAACCAAAATATAAAATGTAAAGACTTTGAATCAACGTGGAAAACTGATTGGATTTGAAAAAAGTCATCACTGTAAGATACATTTTTTTTTTTTCACCCAACTTTTAACCTAAATCCAATTACATGGTGACATGTTTTGTATATTTCACGTTGAATTCACATTCGTTGACAAATCAACCAAATGTCAATAAAAACTAGATGTTGAACTGACGTCTGTGCCCAGTGGGATGTTTCAGCGTAACATGCGGGCAATGCTTAGCAAAGGGCACCAGCTGACCAGTACTGTCCCATTGACTGGGGGAAAGAAATGGTGGGGACAGGGAGCCTAAAGAGATGACAAATCAGTTCTGGGCAGTGAGGGTGGCCCACATATGATACTGGCTTGAGTGATACACGTTTCCAACAAGACTGTGACCAGACAGTAACGTGCAATGAAGTGGATGATCATTGGCGGGCTTTGGCGAGGGTGCCAGCTGGCCAAGTACCATCTAAGTGACTAAAAAGATGGATAGCAGTTCAGTGAGTGGCCTTGGCACACCAAACATTGTGTTACTGAGCCAAATGAGCCCATTCAACTACAGACCAGGTATGTTACTATCCAACTCGTGACATAAACCAAAGTCTAATAGAAGGTCAGTAATCTTCTAAAAGGGTCTGTGTCTTCTACTACAGTCTCACGCTCAAGTCTTGGGTCTCTCTTTTCTCACTCCTGCCAACCAATTTGTTAGCTTGCAGCAGACTTCCAAACATTCTTTTACTGACTTTATTGTCCTTTTGGGGGAAATGCTTTGCAGTATCATGTACACATTTTATAATGGCGTTTAAATGAAAATATAAAAGAACGCCACGCCAAACGTTGCATACACTTCGAGAAGCCACAGAGTCGCGCCCCTTTTGAGAAAAGGACATCCGTGGTTGCGTTCAGAATTTGCAGTCACACCGGAAAAATGTGTGAAGGCTCCTGGACAGAAAGAAAGAGGGCTAACGGGTGCAGATCTTGAGGGCGGCTCAGGGTCTGACAGTATGTGCAGACAGACACCCAGGCAGTGAACGGAAATGAAGGTGCCGCTGACGTAGAGCATTGTGGCTCCATAAAGAAAGAGGCCGTTTGAAGTGTTTGTGTTCCCCAGGCCCAAGCCCAAGCTCATGCATGTCTCCAGACAGCGTCTGCCTGCTCAGTTGGAGGAAAAGACCCAGCAAAGATGCAAGGTGCGCTTCTTTGTCTGTCATGGATTGAAGGCGTAAGATGCTTTCTATTGTCGTATTTCCGCTGATACAAATCCTCGAATCAAAACTAGCTCTCAGTAGCCCTCCTCCCTGAGGAAAACAGTGAATCATCTGAATGAGCTCCATTTGAATTGTAACATAAAAATATTCCATTCCAGTCAATGAATAATGGTGAGATGTTACAACAACTGTAGATGTGCCTTTTAATAGGACATGGACTAGACATTGAAAGAAAAGGATAACAAACACTCAAAGGTTCTAGACATTATGTAGCCTTTATTTTTGACAGCCTGCTTCAGATAACCAATAGGCTAATTCGTATCCAGTGCTCATGTGCATGGGGATGGATGACCATGATTCACCTTCCAGGCCTTTCCTTGGATTAGGTCCAAAATGTCACATTACCAGCTTTGGTCAAAGATCACAGATGTTGGATGTTTGAAACATTGTTTATGAAGGACTGAACACGCATGGATACAGTGAGGTGCTGAGAAACAAAGGATGACTGACTGGATTAGAGGTCGACCGATTAGGATTTTTCAAAAAGCTGATACCGATTAATTGGCCGATTTTTACATATATTTGTAATAATGACAATTACAACAATACTGAATGAACAATGAACCCATTTATTTTAACTTCATATAATACATAAATAAAATCGATTTAGTCTGAAATAAAAAAGGCCGATTACTGATTGTTATGAAAACTTGAAATCAGCCCTAATTAATCGTCCATGCCGATTAATCAGTCGACCTCTAGACTAGATGTTTTTTTGTGTGCCTAAAAATGAGTGTTGTCATGGATCATTCAAATGTATTACTAGGCTACTACTACCTCTTCTCTTTTAGTATTGTTGGGATAAGTACTAGGAGCAAGAAGACCTATGAAGTATAGACATTCTACCCTTGGTAGGCAAGGTCACATTATTGCTTACTTATAGCCTACTTGGGCGTTGCAAGTGGGATGAAAAGGTGGTGCATGTCAGTTCTGTCAGTGTCATTTCCTGCCATGACCTCAAACTATCAGCAATGGTGAGTAAATTTGCGCCCCCTGCTGCAAGCGTCTGATCAGTAGGTTATATAACTATGTTATTACAATATAATACTTTGCTCACGCCTCCACCAAATTGTAATCAAAATGTATCATTTCAATTAAATACATCGAGGACGATATGCTTCACACATAACTATCCGACCTAGTACTTCAACAAAACGAAGTGACACTTTTCAGAGTTATATGTCTTAACGTCGTCATAGGGGTGCAAGTTTAAACCAATAGAAGCTCAGGGATAGAAACGGGCCTCCTCCTTACAAATTGAGGCTGAACTAAACTCACATTGAGGCCGAACTAAACTCTTGCGTCAGCCAATCACTCTAGACGGGCTGTTGGAAATATATTCACCGGTTTATTTCCCCAAAGAGTAGACAGTCTGTACTCGAAGAACGAACTACTTCAACAACCCAAGAAAACTTTGGGGCATGACGAATCTGAAGTTTTGAGCTCATGACAGAAATTACACTAGGGGAATAAACACGATGAACTGAGGTCAATTTGGAAACAAATAATTACGCTGAAAATAAAGAAGAACAAAGAAGATACTATTGTTTATGACATATTGTATCATTATCATCTTAAAAATGAGACACCTCGTCTGAGTAAAAAAAAATACCCGCGGAAGTTACCCAAACTATAGTCTTGACATTTCAAGATTGCCAGCAATAATATCGACAAGCCATACTGCGGCAATGGATTCAGGCAGCAAGGTAGGCTAATTGTATGAGTGAGGCTAACGACTAGTTGGCAGTATTCGTAGAAACCAATATACAAAACTGTGTATGTGTCTGTGTCTCTCGGAGAGAGAGAGAGCGAGAGAGGGGGTAACTAGTTAGCTTCCCAGTAATATTGAAAACTGGTTAGGTTAGCTTGAGACTCTCAAGCTGCCTAGCTGTTTTAATGTCAATGGGTTCCGAATACTAAGTATTTTTTTCAAGAAGTTACACTAGCTAGCCCATCATGTAATTGTTTTATTCAATTGAAACGTAAAACGTGTGTGCTGTGCTGCTCACCATCATCTTTGGACGCATTCGGATATGCGGCTGCTGGGGCAATGCAGTACGCGCGATAGCATTAAATCAGGTCGTGGGGTAGGCCTACCTCGTCCATGGCCTCTAATTGGCTATTCATAATCCCCCTTCATACATTACAAACTACCTGCGTCCTGGCCAATTGTAAACCCTGTCCCCTCTGTTGGCCTCATGACTGTATCTGGTGTAGAAATCAATTTATAAAGTAGTGAATTAAAATTAGCTCAATGAAGAGCATGATGGCATTACTCACAGGAAGGCAGCACATTAAAGCCTAGATTGAGATGATCTGTTTTATCACAGCATATGAGGTCTTCACTTCATTTTTGTTCATTTTCACTCTGCATTTGATGTAACATTTGCTTATTGTTGTTTTACAATAGTAAAAGGAAGAGAGTGAGACGTGACTCATCTGGTCTCGGTTATGGCTGATTTACCACTGACTGCTGATGCTGTGTGGTTAGCTAACCCCCTAACAACTTTAAAGTCACTTCTCCCAGCCCTCGCTTAGAGTTTACTTCTGGTTGAAATGGTAAACATGTTTATTGTTATTTGTCTGTAACCCATTTTATGGTTAGGCATAGACGTTTGAACACAATTAAAACGACCCCTTTCCAGCCATTCCCATTAAGCCAGTGTTTTGCTTTTGTCAGACAGCTTGAGCTTTGAGCGTGCGTCCAGGCTAACACCACACTGAGCATGTCTACTGTTTTATAATCAGCATCTCGTGGTTGGGTATCGCACTCTGGCTTGTGCTTATGATCCCTGAGTGTGTGCAGCACAGCTGGACAGGGAGGGGGCAGTCAGTGTGTGGGTAGGACCAGGGGTTGCTGACACAGGGTGTGGTGGAAATCGGGCTATATGTCAAAAGCCAAAATGCCAATGAGCTGTCCCCAGCCATGGTTCAGTCCTGTGTGCATAACATTGTAATAAGCATTTGTCAATGATATTCTGGTTCATACTGTATGTCTGCAAGGTAAAGCAGGCTACGTTTTGGCTCTAGAATAAATGTCCTCATTGCCAGTCGAGAGCTTTCCAAGGAAATCATTGTATTGCATTTTACATATGGCTGTGACGTTCATGGAATTTTGGATGACTGTAATTGGCCAACCAAATGACCGTGGTCTCCGTAATAACCATTCGAATAGCACATGTTCTCCTTTCCTCCACTCCTGACTGCATGTGCTGACATAAAAAATTATTTGAATAGAAGAACAGGCATCCTCATTCAAATCAATGATGGCATAATGAGTGGACTGGTGGCCATTGTGAGTGTAACCATGGTAGCAAAGCAGGAAGTAAAAGCAAAAAGTAAAAGCTAGGTCGAAAATATACCGGTTAAGACAATGTTGTCACAAATCTGGGACCAGCACCGTTGCTAACTAGCATAGCTGGTCCCATTGTTGCAAAGAGTTATTGGATATTAGAATCCCATTGTTTTCACCTTTGTCATCTTCAACCTAGAGCAAAAGCAGGAAGTGTACACATCAATATGTGCTGTGATTTGTTGATTCAACTCACCTGACATTACAAAAAATACATTCCATTGCATCAGTTAACATCATTTGAATTTACATACTACATACCATGGGAATTATTGCAACACAATACCAGGCATCCATTGTGAGTGTACCAGTCAAATTGCCAGGGTAAGAGGTTCCAAGCCCATTCTTTTCACTGATTGCTACAACACCTTGCTTGTTTCAGTAAGGGGCAACAAAGTTGAATCACATCGGTAAGAGTCCATGTTATCGCAGAAACGGACTCAACCGCACGAATGCCCGGCTGTCCTGTCTTCAGTCAGTTTTTTTAAAACAGTTATTTTATTTTCATGACAGTCTTCATCCATAACCGTCAGCTACACAGTAATTATGCCAGCTCTAATTTGACTTTTTAGTCTCACCCAGAGTGACTTACAGTAGTGAGTGCGTCCATTTTCATAATGGTCCCCTGTGGGAATTGAACCCACAACACTGCCGTTGCATGCACCATGGGCTACCAACTGAACCACACGGGACCATTGCTGAGACATTGCCCTCTTAGCCTCACTTTGATACACCTGTTCAGATAGACACCTCCCCTGCCTGACTGCTCACCCCGGGGGTGTTTAACTTCTCCCAACCTCTCTCCAAAACAAAATACTGTCTAACCTCTTTGTTCCTATTATAGACTGGATAACAAGCATTGAGTTTGAGTTTGAATTTATTTTTACAGGGACAGTGCACATTAATCAACGTTTCAGTAAAAGTGCCGGTTTTAGCCAGCCGGCTAATTTTCAACCGCAGTCCCTGGGCAGGTTATTAAAAACAATTACAATATAGACAATAGCAACATAGAACAAGACTTAGCATACAGACATAGCAACATAGGACAAGCAAGACATTTCCCTCCGACACGAAGCCTTCCGATTTATGGGCAGTTTGGGCACAAGTTGTGAGTCCCTTTAAAGCTCTACTGAACAATATGCTTTGTTTTAGTTCAGCGGAAGCCTCTTTTTTTCTTGGGTAAGAAACAAGGTAATTGGGGCAAGCGTACAGTTGACCTGGTCTGTGGTGACTGGAATAACTCTAAGAAGCAATACGATTTTTAACTGAGTGAACAGTTCTGGCTTTTGATTAAACCGAAAGCCGGCATTCAGTTCCTTCCTTCTAAAGACTTAATTCCACCCAATCCACTGGCTTCCTTCACTCACTTTATTTCCCTGTGCATGACTGCCCCTTCAGTATGCCCTTTCAATATAAGTGTCAGTGTGTTCTAATGAGGCCTAAATACTTCTTTATATAAAAGATGGGATTAAGAGATCTGTGAATGCTGTAATTGAAACAGGCACAAACGTAGGGCCTAATTAATTTCCTCAAAAAAGTGGAAGGCATTGTGCACACTGTACTGACCTCTGCTAATCGCTATTCATGTGAAGGAGAGTTTGGTTAAATCTGTAAAGATGTAGTGTACTGTACAGGCTCATTCGCTTGTTCTCCATAGAGCTATACTGTATCTGAGATTGTGTCAGGTTTGAACAAACACTTGCACCAGATATCAGTGGGAAATTAGATGGATCAGAAATACACATGTATGGAAACGTTTGTTTGTATCTGACAGTCTTTACTTTATTACATTTCATTTTACAGGTACAGTGCACATTAATTCATCCACATTACTGTAAAAAAAAAATGTTTTTGCCATCCCCCTAATTTTCAACTGCATGCCTACCACCCAGTCGATCCATTGACCTCTTTGTTTTAGACCATGTTATGGACCATAGACTTGTTCCTGTGAACTCTTCACTCAGTGAATGACTAAGGGAGGCAGTCAGGATACACAGGAGGGGCTCTGTGCTGTCCTGTGCTGTGAGTCAGGTTAGGGAGGAGGATGAGGGAGTGATATTAGGTTCCCCTGTGAAACCCGAGGCTGTCAAGGAGGTGACGTTTGCAGGGACGTGAGGCTGGCGGCATAGCCATCACTGAGAGCCAGAGGCGAGGTTAGGATGTGGGGAAATGGAAGCTGTGGCACAGCCAGCCATGGCTTCTGCTTTCTGAACAGAACTAGGCCTATTGTAAACCTCAGATGTTTAGATTAGAGAAGGCCCTTAACCTTACAGCACCTGAGGGTGATTCACATTATATCTGTATGTACTGTTGTCACTTACAGACTGTCACTGTAGCATGGCCTTGCTAATCAATATGATACAGTGTTTCCCAGCAGTAGTTTTAGCAGAGGCTGAGGTGTTTGAAGAGGGGGACCAGAGAAAGGTTATACAATACACTGGAACTGGATGACTACTGCATTATACGATAGGTGTCACTTACAGGGAAGATGTGGCTGTAAACATTTCACAGCAGGAAGTAATTATGTTTCCCCAGACATCCTCCCAAAACCAGTGAGGTCAGTTTTAAGGCTTTGGTCACCTGACAAAGTGCTGATAAGATGTGAAAAAGGGTTCTGTGTTACGTTGTACCTACTTGGAATTGACTCGCACAATTCCACATACCTCTGTTATACAACTCTGGCCCATCCCTGTTCACCATCGTCATTCGTCAGGTCAGTATACCATGTTTCCTTGTTGGACTGCTTATTGATCGCATAAAGTAGATTTAAATTGACCTAACGACCTCCAATATAACCCATGGACTGTGTTGAGTAAACTGTTGCTCAAGGGACAGGCCTTATGATCACTTCAGATGTTTGCTCAAGCCCAGACTATCTCATACATCAATATAAAGATATTTTACTGTTGATGCATTTAGCTAGATGAGGCAGGTCTGAAATGTAAAAATTCACTATAATCATGTATTTGGACTAGGCCTAAAGGCTAACTAGGCCTAAAGCAACCGTCACCAATAATACAGCCCACTCACTGTGACTGGGCTAAAATTCACAGACTCACTCCTGAGAAGGAGGAGATTGATTTGCATGGAAGTTTATCTTTGAGAGGAATGTAAACATGGCTGGTGGCAGCAGCTGTTTTATAACAATGGTGTTTGTTTAAAGGGCCAGTGTAGTCTTTAAGGCTGTGATAACCATCTCAGAGCTGGAGGGCGTGGCTTCATCGTTTCCAAGGTGAATGATACGTGACCATCCCCTTTCAGAAAGAATACACTGGAATGTTTTCTGATAGCAAACCATACAACACAAGATCTACCCTGATGGTGTGTGTTTACATCCTGTGCTAGGGCTGGTTATAACAACCCAGCCATGGAGTTGTTGAACCCCTGCGACTCATTGCTTGTGTGGAACATTATTGGTTAAGCTGCTACTTTTTCAGACTTACACTTACCCCACCTCACTTTCAGACCTGCCCTTGTTTAGGTCTCTATTACTGAGCTATACTAAGCTTGCTGTGTAGTTAGTGTTTCCAAACACAGCCCACTTTGTAGCTCCCACCCTCTTGAAGAATCTCAGAATTAACAAAATTGGAATGCCTTCCCTTTTGTTTAGAATAGCCTTGAGCACTTGTTCTTGAGCACTGCCCTTTAAAGCAGCCTTTTTTTTTAAAGAGGATCCTTAAATAAATAACATTTCCCTGTCAGATAATCCCATGTCAGATAGTCCTGTGTAACTCAGTTGCTACAGTAGAGCATGGCTCTTGCAGTGTTGTGGGTTTGATTCCCACGAGGGACCAGTATGAAAAAAGTATGAACATGTATGCTCACTATTTTATTTAACCTGGCAAGTCAGTTTTAACCTGGTGATTCTCTGATACACCTCTACGCAGACGACACCATTCTGTATACTTCTGGCCCCTCTTTGGACACTGTGTTAACTAACCTCCAGATGAGTTTCAATGCCATACAACTCTCCTTCCGTGGCCTCCAACTGCTCTTAAAGGTCACATTGTATATAGACTTATTTTCTACTGTATTATTGACTGTATGTTTTGTTTATTCCATGTGTAACTCTGTGTTGTTGTATGTGTCGAATTGCTATGCTTTATCTTGGCCAGGTCTCAGTTGCAAATGAGAACTTGTTCTCAACTAGCCTACCTGGTTAAATAAAGGTGAAATAAAAATAAAATAAAACAACAGGATAGCTTAGCCTACAGATTTGTATTCATAAGACAATAAGTATATCAACTCCAAGTACCTCCAAGCTGCTCTTTTCATGCTCTGATACAGTACAGAGATTTGGAGAGAGGGGATTTTTAACAGACTTTCTCTCCTGTCTCTATGCAGCAAGTGACCTTCCAGTTGATGCTGACGGTGGGAACAGCAGTGATTGGCTCGCTGCAGTTTGGTTACAACACGGGTGTCATCAACGCCCCTCAGAAGGTGAGTCCACGGGAACGAGTTTGGGTGGGGAGGTGGGGCTGATGTGTCTGATCGGAATTGGATGGGGAAGGCTTGTCTATATTTATCCAAGTGACTCCGTGTTCGAATCTTACCCAACACCTTTTCCCAGACGAGACTGCCCCTGTGTCTGCCTTGGCCAGTCAAGATGTTCCCTGCAACACGTGAAAAGAAGGGGACTAATAATATCTCAAGTATCTCGTCCAAGGCACTCTCCATTAAAGGGCCTCTGTGATGTGTAAAGGACTGTTTTCATGCCCCGAAGGGGCTCAGATTGTAAGTGAGGAGACAGCCAGGAGAGTGTTACTCACTCCGCTAAAGGGAACATCATTTAGGAGCTCTCAGTGAGACGTGTCTCCATAAATGTAATTAAGTTATTTTCCATTTACTTAAACGAAATGTGTTTATTTGACCCTACTCCTTCACATTTCTCGTGAAAGTGGATCCCTTGAACAATTTTGTACTGTAGCTGCTAAATCTACAAAATGGTTTTGTTTACTGACAGCTCACAATATCCAGTGGATATTAGGTCTTGTGGGTCATAACAATCTTTCAGTTTCAAATAAAATAAATTTTGATTAGTCACATGCACCGAATACAACCTTACAGTGAAATGCTTACTTACGAGACCCTAACCAACAGTGCAGTTTCAAAAAATACAGATAAGAATAAGAGATAAAAGTAACAAGTAATTAACTTCTCTGCACTACGGATCCCTTTTACGGGATCACTTTCCTAAACAACCGCTATAATTGCAGGGCGACAAATGCAAAAATATTACTAAAAATATTTATAATCATGCAATCACAAGTGAAATATACCAAAACACAGCTTAGCTTGTTGTTAATCCACCTATCATGTCAGATTTTGAAAATATATTTTACAGTGAAAGAAATCCAAGCTTTTGTGAGTGTAGCTTTCAATGCTACAACAGCTAGCCCCAAATTAGCATGGTCACGAAAGTCAGAAAAGCAATAAAATGAATCGCTTACCTTAGATAATCTTTGGATGTTTGAACTCACGAGACTCCCAGTTACACAATAAATGTTCTTTTGTTCGATAAATATTACTCTTATAACACAAAAACCTCAATTTGGGTTGCGCGTTATGTTGAGAAAACTACAGCCTCGTTCCGGTCCTGAAAGGAAGATGAAAATTTCCAAACGTATCAGATTAAAAAATATTACTAAAAATATTTATAATCATGCAATCACAAGTGAAATATACCAAAACACAGCTTAGCTTGTTGTTAATCCACCTATCGTGTCAGATTTTGAAAATATACTTTACAGCGAAAGAAATCCAAGCTTTTGTGAGTGTAGCTTTCCAACAGCTAGCCTTATATTAGCTTGGTTAGCTTGGTCACGAAAGTCAGAAAAGCAATAAAATTAATCGCTTACCTTCGATAATCTTCGGATGTTTCCACTCACGAGACTCCCAGTTATACAACAAATGTTATTTTTGTTCGATAAATATTACTTTTATCACAAATATTTGTGTTGCGCATTATGTTGAGAAAACCAAAGCCGTGTTCCGTTCGACAAATTCCAAAAAGTATCCGTAATGGTCGTAGAAACATGTCAAATGTTTTTTATAATCAATCCTCAGGTTGTTTTTAACAAACATAATCGATAATATTTCAACCAGACCATAACCTATTCTTTAAGAGACAAACGGAAAATGGAGAGCTCCCCTCACGCGCGCAGGAACTATTCAGAGGACACCTGACTACTTATGAAACATCTCGCTCATTTTTCAAAATAAAAGCCTGAAACTATGTCTAAAGCCTGGTCACAGCCTGAGGAAGCCATTGGAAAAGGAATCTGGTTGATACCCCTTTAAATCGAAGAAAGACGGGCCAGGAAACACAGTTAAAAAAAAAAGATTATCACTTCCGGGTTATATTTTCTCAGGTTTTCGTCTGCAGAATACGTTTTGTTATACTCACAGACAATATTTCGACAGTTTTGGAAACTTTAGAGTGTTTTCTATCCTAATCTGTAAATTATATGCATATTCTACAATCTGGGCCAGAGAAAATGTCCGTTTACCTTGGGAACGATATTTTAATTTTAAAAAAAATCGGACCCCTAGCGTCAAGAGGTTAAAGATCAGCAGTAAAAAATAGCAATATCTACAGGTGGGTGCCGGTACAGAGTCAATGTGCGGGGGCACCGGTTAGTTGAGGGGTAGTATGTACATGTAGGTAGAGTTAATTAAAGTGACTATGCGTAGATGACAACAGATAGTGGCAGTGGTGTGGGAGGTCAATGCGAGTAGTCTGGGTAGCCATTTGAATAGATGTTCAGGAGTCTTACGGCTTGGGGAAGAAGCTGTTTAGAAGCCTCTTGGACCTAGACTTGGCGCTCCGGTACCGCTTGCCATGTGGTAGCAAAGAGAACAGTCTATGACTAGGATAGCTGGAGTCTTGGCCAATTTTTAGGGCCTTCCTCTGACACCGCGTGGTATAGAGGTCCTGGATGACAGGAAGCTTGGCCTTAGACATGTACTGGGCCGTTTTCACTACCCTCTGTAGTGCCTTGCGGTCGGAGGCCGAGCAGTTGCCATACCAGGCAGTGATGCAACCAGTCAGGATGCTCTCGATGGTGCAGCTGTAGAACCTTTTGAGGATCTGAGGACCCATGCCAAATCTTTTTAGTCTCCTGAGGGAGATTAGATTTTGTTGTGCCCGCTTCACGACTGTCATGGTGTGCTTGGACCATGTTAGTTTGTTGGTGATGTGGACACCAAGGAACTTGAAGCTCTCAACCTGCTCCACTGCAGCCCCGTCGATGAGATGGGGGCGTGCTCGGTCCTCTTTTCCCTGTAGTCCACAATCATCTCCTTTGTCTTGATCACGCTGAGGGAGAGGTTGTTGTCCTGGCACCACACGGCCAGGTCTCTGACCTCCTCCCTATAGGCTGTCTCGTTGTTGTCGGTGATCAGGCCTACCACTGTTGTGTCATCTGCAAATTAAAGATGATGTTGGAGTCGTGCTTGGCCGTGCAGTCATGAGTGAACAGGAGGTACAGGAGGGGGCTGCAAAGTATGCAAATTGGAGTGGGTCTAGGGTTTCTGGGATGATGGTGTTGATGTGAGCCATGACCAGCCTTTCAAAGCACTTCCTGGTTACAGACGTGAATGCTACGGGTCGGTAGTCCTTTAGGCAGGTTACCCTAGTGTTCTTGGGCACAGGCACTATGGTGGTCTGCTTAAAACATGTTGGTATTACAGACTCGGACAGGGAGAGGTTGAAAATGTCAGTGAAGACACTTGCTAGTTGGTCAGCGCATGCTCGCAGTACACGTCCTGGTAATCCATCTGCGGCCTTGTGAATGTTGACCTGTCTAAAGATCTTACATCGGCTGCGGAGAGCGTGATCACACAGTCTTCCGGTACAGCTGGTGCTCTCATGCATGCTTCAGTGTTATTTGTTATTTAGGTGAAAGGACTAATCCACACAGTATTGGTCTTTGTCTGAACAAGCCTTGTGGCAGCTCGGCTCATAGTTCCAGGTGCTTTGTTGCCTGAATACATGGGACCCTGCCCTCTCCATTACTTTTGATATATCAGGGGCTCTGTGTGATCTACAGTCCCAGCTGTCTCCTGTCCTGATGTTCCTTTCTCAGGAGACTACTTATTGCTCCATCACACACACAAATTTGTCTGTCTGTACCTACCTGTCATACCTACCAAGCGCTTCAATTGATGTTTGGGAGCCAACATCAATTGATGTTTGTGAATAGAATAGTAGGCTACAGATGTAGGATCTTCATTTGAGCCAGTTTGCTACAGCAGAAAAATAATCTTACAGTAACAGGAAATGTGAATTATTATGTGGATTATAATGGACATTTTTGTAGGAATTTATATATTTTTTGGTAGGGCAAATCAAGTCTGAAATTTCAAGGTGACAAAGACAAACTTTAGAAGCCTTTTTAAAACTCAAATACACTACAAGTGTGCAATTCCTGATGTTCAGGAAAATTCTCAGCAACAAAACAGTGATCAAATTAGGATCCTACATCTGTACACAATAGGGAAGAAAATAATACTTTGATACCTGTTTATTACAGACCGGTAGACATTCTGATTGGTTAAACCCCCCAGCGGTGAATAATTAAAATGTGATTGTAGCACCAGATGATCTAGTTCTAAGTATAAGCCTAGCTGAGGTGTAGAGGTGGGGTGCCCTCCTGTAAGAGTTGTCAAGGGGGGCAGTGGTGAGAAGGGGGTGGATATGTAGAGGTTTGCTGTCATTCAGACACTGGGCCAGTGTAAACCTGCCCTCCCTTCCCCTCCCCAGTCTCAGCTGAGGTCCCAGTTACGTATATACACACACATAAGCACACTGACACATGCTCAGTAATACCACACAATGCCACAGCTGTTTAGAAGCAACATACAGAGTGCAGGGAAGTGTTCACAGAAACGGTAGTATTGCTGAACATAGAGACACATCCAGAACATTTCACTGTACCGTTTACACCCTGTATCCTGTGCACATGACCAATAAACTTTTATTTGACTTGATATCCATGATAAATGTGATAACATCATGATTAATTACTGAGTGTATAAAACATTAGGAACACCTTCCTAATATTGAGTTGCACCCCCTTTTGCCCTCAGAACAGCCTCAATTCGTCAGGGCATGGACTCTACAAGGTGTCAAAAGCGTTGACGCCAATGCTTCCCACAGTTGTGTCAAGTTGTCTGGATGTCCTTTGGGTGGTGGACCATTCTTGGTACACATGGGAAACTGTTAAGCATTAACAACCCAGCAGCATTGCAGTTCTTGACACACTACTACCATACCCTGTTCAAAGGCACTTAAATATTTTGTCTTGACCATTTTCCCTCTGAATGGCACACATACACAATCCATGTTTCAAGTGTCTTAAGGCTTAAAAATCCTTCTTTAACCTGCCTCCTCCTCTTCATCTAGACCAGTGGTCGCCAATGGTCGATCTTCAAGGCATTCCTAGTCGATCACCAAATATTTCTGTAGAAAAGCCAACGAACAATAAAGGCTTGCACTCCTTTTTTAAAATCATGTTGAGCTGTTGCCGGTAGGTGCACTTGATTCAAAAGTCCTGCGCACCGGGTAAGCAAAGTGTTCCCATGAGACAAACTCCGATTACCCGGCGGACTGGCAAATCTGTTACTAAATCGAGTGCACCTACTGCACTGCCCAATCGCATAGCTCAAATCACAGTGGATACAGAGCTACCATGACCCTGGCCACAGCCAAGTTTAGAAGGCTACTAGCCTACATTAGATTTAATAACTTTTAAAACCATGACCACAGAGAGACTGTCAACGAATAAGGCAAAGAGATGCTGTTTTTATGAGTGAGTTCATGTTTAAGTTTATATTCAGCACTGTCACTGTTTTTTTATTTCACCTTTATGTAACCAGGTAGGCCAGTTGAGAACAAGTTCTCATTTACACATGCAACCTGGCCAAGATAAAGCAAAGCAGGGCAACACAAACAACACAGAGTTACACATGGGATAAACAAACGTACAGTCAATAACACAATAGAAACATCTATATACAATGCGTGCAAATGTTGTAAGATTAGGGAGGTAAGGCAATAAATAGGCCATAGTGGTGAAATAATTACAATTTAGCATTAACACTGGAATGATAGATGTGCAGAAGATGATGTGCAAGTAGAGATACTGGGGTGCAAAGGAGCAAAAAAACAAAACAATATGGGGATGAGGTAGTTGGGTGGGCTAATTATAGATGGGCTGTGTACAGGTGCAATGATTGGTAAGCTGCTCTGACAGCTGATGTCACTATTCTACACTATTACAAAACGCGCTTCTCCGTACTTCCGCTCGGGCTGCAGCTGCAATGAATGAGTAGCCAAGTATCGATAGCCCTGCGTTTTATTATTATTAGCAGCTCGTCGTGTCGATTTTAATTTTAATAAATATTTAACTTTCTCTGGCGGAACAACATGAATTTGTGCATGAGGCAGATGCGGTGCAAGTCGAGTTTCGCGATCAGATGGAAGACGGTGTCCCCTCTCTCTGGTCAGTCTCACTGGAGGAAAGGAAGGAGAGAGCAGGGACCGTGAGAGGCGGTTGGGAAAAATAGTTTTGAGTCGTCATCCAACTCGGAATTCCAAGTCAGTCGGAAACTCGGGCATCTTTCTAGAGCTCTGACTTTTCGACCTGAAGATCCCTGACGTCGTGATTTGACCTCGTTAACCATCAGATGCAGGTACCATCAGTCCAGTAAAATATAAAAGCAAACTATTTCAATTCATGCTCCACAGTGCCTCACAAGTGCTAAACCAACTGATCTATTTTGTTATCAAAGCTCGAGTTTTGAAATATGATATGGTCTGATTAACAATATTGGCAGGCCAATGATATAGCCAATATGCTGTGATAATATGTTAGGCCTACTTCCCAAACCTCATTCCTACAAAACTGTTTGTGTGGGTTAATGTAAAAAACTAAATCTGAGCGGTAGATCTCAGCTTGCTTTTTGACTGCGATAGTGATCTTGACTCAGAAAAGGTAGGTGACCATTGATCTAGACTGACTGAATAAGGGATCATAGCTTTCACTTAGATTCACCTGTTCAGTCTATGTCATGGAAAGAGCAGGTGTTCCTAATGTTTTGTACACTCCGCGATGCAGCCCTTCCGCTCTAAAGAGTGTAGCACTGATTAGATTAGATGTCTCTCAAGTGCCCTGGTCTGCTTCTCCACCCTGCCTGCCGGCTCCAAATTGGGCCCCTTGTAGCACAGACAGACGGACCTGAATGCCTCCGCATTTCCAGGCCAGGAGTCCACAGACACAGTAATGCTTTAATCAGTACAGGGTCACCGGTCATGAATGGACAGTTTTTTTTCATTGTGGCCAGGTGCGTGCTAGGTCTTGAGTCAGACACAAGCCTATTCAGAGAAATCAAGAATATGAAATGAAGGGTAGACTTGCCATTCTCTATCTGTAAGAATGTTTATTTTATGGAACTATATTGACAGTGTTGGGCTATACCATATCTTGAACAGCATACCCAGCTTACCTCTCCTGACCTATAAAATACATTAATAGTTCTATATCAATCACTCAGCATTATATAAGTATTGGTAAAGGGTATATTGTATAATCTATCAGTAAAGCACATGACAGGAGCCAGCAGTGATATTTGGGAGAGGAGAACAGGAGGGGGCAGGGCTCAGTGCTGAGTACTAGAAGTGCTAGATAGAGGTAGAGGGAGTCCTCGACATATGACAGTTGTCAGTGTGCCACCGCAGAGACATGGGGGGAGGGGACGTTCCTCCCAGCCTGTACCACTTAACTTCCATCACAAGCTGATCATACATATATGTATGTTTATCAACACTGAGTCACTGTGGGGGAAGGGGCTGAAACCTGAGACCTCGCTCTCCCACAAACGTCCTTGTTGCTGGAAAACCTGAAATACAATCCTCTACCTCCATCTACTGGCCATACATCAAAACAGCAGCCACCTGGCCAATGGCAATGAGGACAAGGAAACACATTTTTTTACTGTCTCTTACATTACTGTATGTCTATGGTACATTGACTGTGATTTCTGTCTATGGCAGTGTTGTGAGCTGGTGTTGTTTTCTCTCCCGCTCTGCTAGGTTATTGAGAGGTTCCTCAACGAAACATGGTTCGACCGGTACCAGGAGCCCATCACCAAGACCTCCCTCACCACCCTGTGGTCCGTCTCCGTCGCCATCTTCTCTGTCGGCGGCATCTTCGGCTCTTTCTCCGTGGGCCTGTTCGTTAACCGCTTTGGCAGGTAAATACGACACTTCACAATGTTTATTTACAACTGTGTTATGTGAGATGTTATTACATGTGTGATATGTAAATGTCTGTAAGTGGACTGTAATTGACATGACTATTTCTGTGGTGTCTACAGGAGGAACTCCATGCTCATGGCCAACGTGCTGGCCTTTGTCTCCGCTGCTCTCATGGGCTTCTCTAAGATGGGTGGCTCGTGGGAGATGCTGATCATCGGGCGCTTCGTGGTGGGCCTCTACTCCGGCCTTTCCACTGGCTTTGTGCCGATGTACGTGGGTGAGGTGGCCCCCACTGCCCTCCGAGGAGCCCTGGGCACCCTCCACCAGCTAGGCATCGTCACAGGCATCCTGATGGCACAGGTAAGTTCCAATGGGCACAGGGATATCGTATGGAGAATAATGGATGATTTGTATGCTTTTCCAAAGGAATCTCTTTGAGAGCTGTGCTACATGATAATCTGATGGTGGTCTAACTATGTGTTGTGGTTCAGGTGTTTGGCATGGAGGCCTTAATGGGGAACGCATCTCTGTGGCCCTTCCTGCTGGGCTTCACTTTCATCCCAGCCCTAGTGCAGTGTGCACTGCTGCCCTTCTGCCCCGAGAGCCCCCGCTTCCTCCTCATCAACCGTAATGAGGAGAACAAGGCCAAGACTGGTGAGTTGAGTACATTTATACACAAACACACATTCATACACTTAATGTCATCAGTTCAGCCAATGTCAGTTCTGTTAGTTTGAATGAGTTCAAAATTATCTAAAATAAGGGCCATGTTTCAATAAATGTGTTTAATTTAAATTCATCCCTCGAATTGCCTGAATTGATCTGGTATGGAGTGACACAGCCCTAGCAGACTGTAATGTAACCTCCATTCTTGCTCTGTCTCTGTCAGTCCTGAAGAAGCTGCGTGGGACCACAGACGTGAGTGCAGACATGCAGGAGATGAAGGAGGAGGCCAGGCAGATGATGAGGGAGAAGAAGGTGACCATCCTTGAGCTGTTCCGTTCGCCACTCTACCGCCAGCCCATCTTCATAGCTATCATGCTTCAGCTCTCCCAGCAGCTGTCTGGCATCAACGCAGTGAGTCACCTCTCATACACACTTCTCACCCCAAACACATAAAGCAGGGTTCCCCTGATTTGGTGGTTTTATTTAGCTCCCAAGTTTTTTTATTTGTTATTGTTCAACATAGAAGACTATAATAACACCAGGAAATCAGCTCCAAGTTTGTTCCCAAGTATTCCCACGCATAATAGAGAGACACGTGATCGTATACAACTGGTTTGAAGTGATTATGTTTTTGTCAAATATTATATCGGTTTGGGCTTCTTGCAGTACATTTGTAGTCTACAAATAATTTGTCATTTTGTTCCGACCATCTGCTCAAGAAAAAATGGCCCTCGGCTGAATCTAGTTGATGATCCCTGACATACAGTATACTACCTATTTTGCAACTCTAAACTGTGCTGTTGGTGTCCTGCAGGTTTTCTACTACTCTACCCGTATCTTTGAGAAGGCCGGAGTTGCTCAGCCTGTTTATGCTACAATTGGTGCCGGTGTGGTCAACACAGCCTTCACTGTGGTGTCGGTGAGTAACTGTGGCAGATGTGCATGTGTCATTTATGGTGCGCATGATGTACCACATTAGGGGTTGGACAGTGTAACTCAACCCTCTCTCCTCTCAGTTGTTTGTGGTGGAGCGCGCCGGACGTAGATCTCTCCACTTGCTGGGGCTGATAGGAATGGCAGGCGCTGCCATTCTGATGACCGTCGCTCTGGCTCTGCTGGTACGTAGACTAACTACAGCACACTTCACATAAGGCTAGCAGCTCTCATACGGAATGAATGAGGAAAAACACTTGGTTTATTGATACACGTCCTTGTAAATATAATATGTTGAATGAATACCAGTAGTTTAACCCCCTGCTGTCTGTTTGTCCTCCATCAGGAACAGCTGCCGTGGATGTCCTACGTGAGCATCGTGGCCATCTTTGCCTTTGTGGCATTCTTTGAGATTGGCCCGGGTCCCATCCCCTGGTTCATCGTGGCTGAGCTGTTCTCCCAAGGACCCCGGCCCTCGGCCTTTGCTGTGGCTGGCTTCTCTAACTGGACCGCCAACTTCATAGTGGGCATGGCCTTCCAGTATGTAGAGGTAAGCACTAAGCACAGCCTTGTTAGTCACTGATGCTCATCATGGTAGATGTTGTCGACATACTCATCTCGATAGGGTTGCAAAGCTACCGGTATTTTACGAAAGTTACTGGAATCTTCATTAATATTGGTAATTAACAGAAAATGGATTGCAATCTTTCGTAAATTTTGTAATTTATACTTTAATAACTTAAAAAAAAAACAACATATATAGTATGAATTTGTTATATCTGTGTCCATATTGTCCATGAGTTTCTAGTACATAAACCATATGGTTCAAGAGAACATAACCTAATTAAGGAAAAAGCATCTAATCAACATTGGCATTATTTTCCATTAACTCTGCAACTCTTCCAAACATTGACTCTGTTCACAGCTGCCACCAGTATGATGCCAAAACACTGACAACGAATAAATGTTGACTTAGTAAAATAAATAGAAGTGTGTTAAGAATTAATAAAGGATATTTGCTGAAACCCTCATATTAAACATCAATGGTATTCACGAAGTTGAAGATAATTTAGGATCATGTTTTACAGCTTTGTCATTCTAATGTTTATTTTAAAATCATCTTATTGAATTATTTCATATATATTTTACATATGAGAAGGTCGCACCAAGGGCCAGGGATAATTACAGATACCTGTAAAAATCTAAAGTGCCCAAAAGGGCCGCTAGATGTCTTGTGATAGATTACATAAAATCCTTGCAAGATACCAACATTCTAGTAGTTTACTGGTAAACTTAGAAAGTTTCCAGTAATATCCCCACCCTTTGCAACCCTAATCTTGATATACTGTATGTGAACTGTTAGTTTGAAGACGTGTTTGTTTGGAGCCCATTGCTTAATGAACATGATCTTCAATGTTCTCTCTCCTTCTTTTCTCCGTCTCGCCCTACAGGAGTTGTGTGGCCCTTATGTCTTTGTCATCTTCACTATACTGCTGCTCAGCTTCTTCATCTTCACCTACTTCAAGGTGCCTGAGACCAAGGGCCGGACATTTGACGAGATCTCGGCCGGGTTCCGCCAGTCGGCTGGCACTGGGGGAGAGAAGCACTCGCCGGAGGAGCTCAACAGCCTGGGGGCTGACTCTCAGCTCTGAGCACCTGTCCCTCCCCTCTCCTCTCGTCCCACACACCCTGCTGAGGCCTGGCTATGAACCCTCCTTCGTCACCCCAACCTGAGGGGACCAGAGTAGCCCACTCACTGACTGTTTGCAAACTGACTACTAAACTGACACACTGGCTGCCGTCACATTTCAGGTATGTTCACCAAACAGAGAACAGATGGCGCTCACCTCCTGCCCGATCCTCTGTCTCAAAGTCTCAAGCGCTCCTTCTCTTCTCATCACAACAAAAAAGGTGGGGGGGCAGGAACCTGGGTGTAAGGGGGTGGGTTGGCATGGTAGATAGAAGGAAAAGGTGGTATTTTCAATTAACTTCAAATTTTATATCAGAAAACAGTAAAATCCTGTGTTACTTTTACTTTATTTTTCTTCCTTTGTCTGTTATCTTTCTCATTTTGTCAGTTTAGATATCCATACTTCTGCCTCTTATGCAGGTCTCAATTATTTTCATTGAAGACCCTCAAGAAATTGCATGCCATGTAAATATGTTTTTACCAACTCACTTTTAATCTCTGTCCGGATAGGCTTTTCATTATTTTTTTACAAATGTATTTCTTAAGGAAAAATAAATAAAATCCTAAAGATAATTTTGTATGTTTATGTCTTAGTGAAAAGACACGGTTACAAATAAGCCAGCTGTTATAAGTTAATGTATGCATACTTTTTATATTTAATTCCCAAGCAATACCCATGAGCATGAATTTTACACTATGAAATCATGGGACTA
Organism: Salvelinus fontinalis; assembly: GCF_029448725.1. Classification (NCBI taxonomy): domain Eukaryota; kingdom Metazoa; phylum Chordata; class Actinopteri; order Salmoniformes; family Salmonidae; genus Salvelinus; species Salvelinus fontinalis. The sequence continues at coordinate 46,286,679 of NC_074667.1, read as the reverse complement.
TTTGAGACATTTCTACTCTGACACTCAGTTGAAAAGCAACATCAGCCCGTTTCACTGCAGACTAAGATAGATGTAAAATATACCCAAATCTGACTTACAACCCCCCCACCTCTAAAACGGAACTGAAGTCCCTCACAACTTTGAGTTTAAACGCCTGGTCCAAAATCATACAAGGAATACACTCCCAGTAGAGCCTTCTAGCAGTTCACAAGACTGTAAGTTGTTCTCTGATCTTGTGCCTTTGACAGAAAAGGGGGCCTCCTTTCAAACAGTAACCAAATGTAATGTGGCTTCCAGCCTTACCAAGGTCTGCTTCATCATGAAAGTGCTTTTAGACCCTTCGGGGTCAAACTCCAAACTAATGCTTCATGTTCCTTGAAAAGTGGTGATTTTCTTTTTGGGTGCTTTTCATTATTGTAACTCCACAATGCCTTTGGCATAGTTCAGCACTGTATGGGCTGCTTCCTTGTTCAACTTAGTTTTGTGACGCATAGCTGACAATCCTGTATAGTCAGCTGATATAGCCAACAGCATCTCTTGATGTAAGCGGTTCCTGTCTTTGACTGCTGTGCCACTATAAGAAGTTTTCCATTCTCTAATAAAACGTTTTTGAGGAGTGTTCTTTTTAGCAGCACTTTATCATCCACAATATTGGTTGTTTTGTTACTGAAAATCTTCCGTAATAGTAGTTGGCGTTTTGCTCAAAATGTTTTACAAAATATGGAACCTTATGTTACTGATAAGAGACTGAAGAGCTACTGTTGGATTACTTGATATCATTGTTGTTGTTTAACTAGTACATCTCTACATTCACAGATCTATGTTATTTGAGGTCATAAGGTTGGCAGAATATATTTTACAATCAAATATAAGCTAATCTGGCCAGTTCAAAGTGAATACGTTTTTAAAGTGGTCTAAATAGTTTTAGTAATGGACCTTGACCCGAACAGAACTCCACAAGCAATATCCATTGTAGTCATTCCATGCTGAGTTTGTGTGTTCAAATCCATGCAAATGTATAGTTTGTGTCTTTGAAATTATATGGGACTCTTTGTCTTCTCCACCAACAATGTGTCAGTTAGACACCGCAAACTCATTGACTGTAAGTCACCCTAAGTCATCAAATGGCAGGATCAATGTCGGCACCAAGACTTGACTGTCCTTTAGATATCCTGATTGAACTCCAACCTTGTGATGGAGGGCAACAGATGCACTTACGGACTGAAATCAAATGCACTGTACTTTGTGTGTATAGTTTGACAATTATATCTGGGCATTATATAAACACATTTATTAACACAGGATATATGCATAAAACAGTTGTAGAAATCCTTCACTGCACAGAATAATTTTCTAAAAAGGCCACAATACTTATAATGTAAATACAATAAATAGTAAAGGACCCAAATGTATAAAATATGTTATGTTAGTTACTACTTATATAGGAATATGACTAATTTCGGTAGTTATGCATCTACACATCTGCCTTTATTTTGTCTGATTTCCTGTCTGAAGAAATATTGTATGAGATAACTATTAACACAATCTTACTTCAGCTTTGTACATGGACCATTGAATGATATATACTATTTATTAGATGCCTAATTTATTAGTGTTGTTTTTATCTTCTACACATTTTAGTAAACAGTATGCATTTAATTTTTGTAAAAGCGCATGTTTATATGTTGGGTGAAAATGAACCTCTAACAGAATGATCTTCTGTAAAACAGTGAGCCATGGTGTCAATGTCCTGACGGTTTTCTTTTCTTTTGTAAGATGTGTGGTTGGATGTTTGACTCAATAAAACAAGCATACAGGAAAACGTCAACTAGCTGGGTTCTTTATTTTCACAACAACTGATTTCAGATTGTAATCAATGACTGCAGATGCTCTAAACGCCTTCTACTTTTCTAATAATTGATTTGCCTTGCTGGGCTGATGAGACAGTGGATTGCGCAGTCAGATGGAACAGAGTAAATAGACATTTCATCTAACCATCATAGATTTAGCCGGTGGTAACTTGTGGAATAGACTCCGGCTGGAATGCAGTTTTAACCAATCAGAATCCAAAATTAGACCCACCCCTTGTATAATATTTTTATAAGCTTTGTAGGAGAGGATACCTTACTGATTTATGAATGCCACCATGCTGTTGCCAGGGAAACAAAAATGTATCTTTCTATTAAATTGTAGACGTGTGTGTGTGTGTCTGTTTGTGTGTAGGTGTGTACTTGTGTCGGTGCGTACGCATGTGTGTGTGAGCGTGAATGTGCATCAGTGAGTGTGTATGTGTTACGGATACAGGTATCCTGTGTGTATCCTGTGTGTGTATTTCTTTGCTCTCTTTCTCCCCTCACAGGTGACAATCATCATTCCCCAATCAGTCAATCAGAAGACACACCTCCTCCTGTTTCAATTACCCAATCACATCCCCTTTCCCTTGGTTTAAAAACCCTGTCAGTTGTTTTCTCTGTTGAAGCAGGTAGACTAGCTTAGGGGTGTTTTTGAATGCTTATTATTTCTTTCCTTGGGGCCAGCGCAGCCCCTTTTCCCACCCCCCATTACTGTGCGTTTACAAATAAACCATGAGTGTTTGACGGTAGATTTATGTTGTCTGTGGTTATTTGTTATCACTGTTACTTTTTCACTGTTATAATTTGCATGAGTTATGTTACGGGTCTCGTTGCCATCCCCCCCTAGACTGTAGAGCAAAAGGGATTCGTAACAGTATGTCTGGGTAAGTGGGCAGATGATGTGGTTCTCCCTGCGTCAAAGGAAATTTTGAAGATCACAAGGTCAGAGACAGATCCCGGGACAACTGAACCCAAACTCTCTCCCCCCAAGACCAGCCCTCACCCGAGGCACCCCCCCCCCCCTCCCTCTCTCTCGGACCACACAAGCCAGTATACTCTGAATGACCCCTATCTAACCGATGAATACACTGACCATACGATTGGGACTTTATGGCCATGGAGTCTCATACTCTTTCATGGTTTATTCATAATGCTTGATTTGAAATGTTCAGTGCTTTGCAAAAGTATTCATCCCCCTTGGTGTTTTTCCTATTTTGTCGCATTACAACCTGTTATTTAAATAGATTTTAATTTGGATTTCATGTAAAGGACATACACAAAATAGTCCATATTTGTGAAGTGAAATGAAAACAATTACTTGTTTCAAAAAAATATAAAACAGAAAAGTGAGGCGTGCATATGTATTCACCCCCTTTGCTATGAAGCCCCCAAATAAGATCTGGTGCAACCAATTACCTTCAAAAGTCACATAATTAGTTTAATTAGTTAAATACAATCCGCCTGTGTGCAATCTAAGTGTCACATGATCTGCCACATGATCTCAGTATATATATACAGTTGAAGTCGGAAGTTTACATACACTTAGGTTGGAGTCATTAAAACTCGTTTTTCACCCACTCTACAAATTTCTTGTTAACAAACTATTGTTTTGGCAAGTCGGTTAGGACATTTTTCCAACAATTGTTTTTAATTCCCTGTATCACAATTCCAGTGCGTCAGAAGTTTACATACACTTTAAACAGTGTTGAAGTTGACTGCCTTTAAACAGCTTGGAAAATTCCAGAAAATTATGTCATGGCTGTAGAAGCTTCATCATTTGAGTCAATTGGAGGTGTACCTGTGGATGTATTTCAAGGCCTACCTTCAAACTCAGTGCCTCTTTGCTTGACATCATGGGAAAATCAAAAGAAATCAGCCAAGACCTCAGAAAAAAATTGTAGACCTCCACAAGTCTGGTTCATCCTTGGGAGCAATTTCCAAACGCCTGAAGGTACCACGTTCATCTGTACAAACAATAGTACGCAAGTATAAACACCATGGGACCACGCAGCCGTCATACCGCTCAGGAAGGAGACGCGTTCTGTCTCCTAGAGATGAACGCACTTTGTTGCGAAAAGTGCAAATCAATCCCAGAATAACAGCAAAGGACATTGTGAAGATGCTGGAGGAAACAGGCAAAAAAGTATCTATATCCACAGTAAAACGAGTCCTATATCGACATAACCTGAAAGGCCGCTCAGCAAGGAAGAAGCCACTGCTCCAAAACCGCCATAAAAAAGCCAGACTACGGTTCGCAAACTGCACATGGGGACAAAGATCGTACTTTTAGGAGAAATGTCCTCTGGTCTGATGAAACAAAAATAGAACTGTTTGGCCATAACGACCATCGTTATATTTGGAGGAAAAAGGGGGAGGCTTGCAAGCCAAAGAACACCATCCCAACCGTGAAGCATGGGGGTGGCAGCATCATGTTGTGGGGGTGGTTTGCTGCAGGAGGGACTGGTGCACTTCACAAAATAGATGGCATCATGAGGAAGGAAAACTATGTGGATATATTGAAGCAACATCTCAAGACATCAGTCAGGAAGTTAAAGCTTGGTCGCAAATGGATCTTCCAAATGGACAATGACCCCAAGCATACTTCCAAAGTTGTGCTAAATGGCTTAAGGACAACAAAGTCAAGGTATTGGAGTGTCCATCACAAAGCCCTGACCTCAATCCCATAGAAAATGTGTAGGCAGAACTGAAAAAGCGTGTGCGAGCAAGGTGACAACAAACCTGAATCAGTTACACCAGCTCTGTCAGGAGGAATGGGCCAAAATTCAACCCAACATTGTGGGAAGCTTGTGGAAGGCTACCCGAAACATTTGAACCAAGTGAATCAGTTTAAAGGCAATGCTACCAAATACTAATTGAGTGTATGTAAACTTCTGACCCACTGGGAATGTGATGAAAGAAATAAAAGCTGAAATAAATCATTCCCTTTACTATTATTCTGACATTTCACATTCTTAAAATAAAGTGGTAATCCTAATTGAGCTAAAACAGGGAATTTTTACTGGGATTAAATGTCAGGAATTGTGAAAAACTGAGTTTAAATGTATTTGGCTAAGGTGTATGTAAACTTCCGACTTCAACTGTGTCACGACTGGTTCCTCTCCCTGTTCGGGCGGTGCTCGGCGGTCGGCGTCGCCGGCTTACTAGCCATCACCGATCCATTTTTCCTTTTCCGTTTGTGTTGTCTTTTGTTCTTTCACACCTGGTTTCATTTGCTTTAATTTCTGTGTGTATAATTACCTCTGTTGCCTGCTTAGGTTTGTACGGAATTATTCGTGTCATGTTGCTCATTGAGGTTGTGCCTTAGTTATGTTCACGTATTATACCGAGTGTGTATAAGTTTAAGGAGCGTTGTTTTTCCTCCTTCCGTGAGTAACTGTGTTCTCTTTTGTCGAGGGCGTTAAGTTGGTATTGTACCTGACCTTTTTGTTGTGGACTTGCCTATTAAAAGACGCTACTTGGACATCTCTGCTCTCCTGCGCTTGACTCCTTCACCTACCTCTAAACACAATAACGTAACAAACTGTGTATATATATGTATATACACCTGTTCTGAAAGGCTCCTGAGGCTGCAACATCACTTAGCAAGGGGCACCACCAAGCAAGCGGCATACCCCATTCAAAAGCACTTAAATATTTTGTCTTGCCCATTCACCCTCTGAATGGCACATATACACAATCCATGTCTCAAATCATCTATGCTGATTGAAGTGGATTTAACAGGGGCCATCAATAAGGGATCATAGCTTTCACCTGGATTCACCCGGTCAGTCTATGTCATGGAAAGAGCAGGTGTTTGGTACACTCAGGTATATGGTCTCATCTCACACTAAGATAGACCCATCCTCCAGGGTCACCCATCTCAAACACTGAGGCTGCCCATCCCTCACATACATAAAGCACATTAAAGGGTTTCCTAACATGTATAAGATTAACTAGCTCAAAGGCACATTTGGCGTTAAATGCAAATGGGATGCCAATATCCCTATGCTGCTATTGATTGGTGTGTGGAGAGAAGAGGGGTATACAGCTCACAGAGAGAGAGGGAAAGATCAATTGACCTCTCTTAACAGGCATGGGCTGCATCTGCCATAGATTGACTCCTTTTCCAGGCAGGCCTAATTGTTGTTGGCACAGCCTCCTCTTCTCAGTGCTCCAGCTAGGATTATTTATTCAGACCTTGTACGACATGAAATTCATCCCAACCCCAATCACACATTGGGTCATTCCTATTTACTTTAAAAAAAATGTGTGTTGTACTGTAAAGGTCCATTTATAGATACAATTAATGCATATCCCCTTTGATATTTGGGTATTCATAGGTCTCAATCATCTTTTGTCCACTACATAACTGCACGGACTACGTCAATATCATCCTCCACATAACCTCACATAGGTGTGGGGTGGCATTTCTTTGTGGGGCCGCACAGCCCTCCATGTGCTCGCCAGAGGTAGCCTGACTGCCATTAGGTACCGAGATGAGATCCTCAGACCCCTTGTGAGACCATGTGCTGAAACATGCACATTTGTGGCCTGCTGGAAGTCATTTTGCAGGGCTCTGGCAGTGCACCTCCTTGCACTAAGGTGGAGGTACCGGTCCTGCTGCTGGGTTGTTGCCCTCCTACGGCCTCCTCCACGTCTCCTGATGTACTGGCCTGTCTCCTGGTAGCGCCTGCATGCTCTGGACACTACGCTGACAGACACAGCAAACCTTTTTGCCACAGTTCGCATTGATGTGCCATCCTGGATGAACTGCACTACCTGAGCCACGTGTGTGGGTTGTAGACTCCGTCTCATGCTACCACTAGAGTGAGAGCACCGCCAGCATTCAAAAGTGACCAAAACATCAGCCAGGAAGCATAGGAACTGAGAAGTGGTCTGTGGTCACCACCTGCAGAATCACTCCTGTTTTGGGGGGTGTCTTGCTAAATGCCTATAATTTCGACCTTTTGTCTATTCCATTTGCACAACAGCATGTGAAATTTATTGTCAATCAGTGTTGCTTCCTAAGTGGACAGTTTGATTTCACAGAAGTATAATTGACTTGGAGTTACATTGTGTTGTTTAAGTGTTCCCTTTATTTTTTTGAGCAGTGTATATTTTACAGCGAAAGAAATCCAAGCTTTTGTGAGTGTAGCTTTCAATGGTACATCAGCTAGCCTCAAATTAGCATGGTCACGAAAGTGTGAAAAGCAATAAAATTAATTAACCTTAGATAATCTTCGGACGTTTCCATGCACGAGACTCCCAGTTACACAGCAAATGTTCTTTTTGTTCGATAAGTATTACTTTTATCACACAAAAAAACACGCGATGAAAAAATGATGATGAAAAAAAACGTGTTCCGTTCGACAAATCCCCAAAAGTATCCGAAATGGTCGTAGAAACATTTAAAATGTTTTTATAATCAAACCTCAGGTTGTCTTTAACAAACATAATCGATAATATTTCAACCGGAGCATAACCTATTCATTAAGAGAAGAGACAAAATGAAAATGGGGTGCCCCTCTCTCGCGCACAGGATATATACGGAGGACACCTGACCTCTTTTGAAACATCTCGCTCATTTTTCAAAATAAAAGCCTGAAAATATGTCTATTGCCAGGTCACAGTGTCACGTTCTGACCTTAGTTGTTTTGTATTTTCTTTATTTTAGTATGGTCAGGGTGTGAGTTTGGGGGGGTTATTTATGTTTTGTGTTCTTGTTGGTGTGTATTACTGTTCACTATTTCCTGACTGTTGCGTCTTCGTCTATTTCATCAGTTTATTGTTTTGTTCTTTATTTAAAGTATTCGAATAAATATGAATACTCACCACGTTGCGTATTGGTCCGATGAAGACTATCGTTACAGAATCACCCACCACAACAGGACCAAGCAGCTTGGTAACGGGCAGCAGCAGCAGCAGCGATCGCAGGACTCCTGCACCTGGGAGGAAATTCTGGACGGCAAGGGACCCTGGGCACAGGCTGGTGAATATCGCCGCCCAAAAGCTGAGCTGGAGGCAGCGAAAGAGGAGAGGCGGCGGTATGAGGAGGCTGCACGAAAGCACGGCTGGAAGCCAGAGAGGCAGCCCCAAAGGTTTCTTGGGGGGAGCACACGGGGAGTGTGGTTAAGCCAGGTAGGAGACCTGAGCCAACTCCCCGTGCTTACCGTGGAGAGCGAGCGTACGGGCAGACACCGTGTTATGCGGAAGAGCGCACGGTGTCTCCAGTACGTGTGCATAGCCCGGTGCGGTACATAGCAGCGCCTCGTATTGGCCGGGCTAGAGTGAGCATCGAGCCAGGTGCCATGAAGCAGGCTCTACGCATCTGGTCTCCAGTGTGTCTCCTCGGGCCGGGGTACATGGCACCAGCCCTACGCATGGTGTCTCCTGTACGTGTGCATAGCCCAGTGCAGCCTATTCCACCTCGCCATACTGGCATGGCTACGGTGAGCATTCAGCCAGGTAGGGTTGGGCAGCCTCGGTGCTCGAGACCTGTAGTGCGCCTCCACGGTTCGGTCTATCCGGTGCCTTCTCCACGCACCAGCTCTCCTGTGGCAGCCCCACGCACCAGCCCTCCGGTGCCGGCCCCACGTACCAGGCCTCCAGTTCCTGTTCCCCGCACTCGCCTAGAGGTGTCGCCAGTACGTGTCCCCAGCCCGGTACCACCAGTTCCGGCACCACGCACCAGGCCTACAGTGCGCCTCCAGGGTCCAGTATGCCCTGTTCCTGCTCCCCGCACTCGCCCTGAGGTGCGTGTTCCCAGCCCGGTACCACCAGTTCCGGCACCACGCACCAGGCCTACTGTGCGCCTCGGCAGGCCTGAGTCTGTCCAGCGCCGTCTGAGCCGCCCGTCTGTCCAGCGCCGTCTGTCCAGCGCCGTCTGAGCCACCCGTCTGTCCAGCGCCATCTGAGCCGCCCGTCAGTCAGGAGCTGCCAGAGCCGTCCACCTGTCCTGAGCTGCCCCTCAGTCCGGAGCTGCACCTCAGTCCTGAGCTACCCCTCAGTCCTGAGCTACCCCTCAGTCCTGAGCTGCCCCTCAGTCCGGAGCTGCCCTTCAGTCCGGAGCCGCCCTTCAGTCCGTAGCTGCACCTCAGTCTGGAGCTGCACCTCAGTCCTGAGCTACCCTCAGTCCTGAGCTGCCCCTCAGTCCCGAGCTGTCCCTCAGTCCTGAGCTACCTCTCAGTCTGGACCTGCCCCTCAGTCCGGAGCTGCCTTTCAGTCCGGAGCTGCCTTTCAGTCCGGAGCTGCCCCTCAGTCCGGAGGTGCCCCTCAGTCCAGAGGTGCCCCTCAGTACGGAGCTGCCCCTCAGTCCGGAGCTGCCCCTCAGTCCAGTGGGGCCCTTTAGTAGGGTTGCCAGTCCTAGGTTGGCGGGGAGAGGGTCGCCGCTCAAAGGACGCTACTAAAGCGGAAAAAGACTATGGTGGAGTGGGGTCCACGTCCAGCGCCAGAGCCGCCACCGCGGACAGATGCCCACCCAGACCCTCCCCTATAGGTTCAGGTTTTGCGGCCGGAGTGGGGGGGTACTGTCACGTTCTGACCTTAGTCCTTTTGTATTTTCTTTGTTTTAGTATGGTCAGGGCGTGAGTTGGGTGGGTTATCTATGTTTTGTGTTCCTGTTGGTGTGTATTAGTGTTCACTATTTCGGGACTGCTGCGTCTTCGTCTATTTCGTCTGTTTATTGTTTTGGTCTTTATTTAAAGTATTTGAATAAATATGAATACTCACCACGCTGCGTATTGGTCCGACATTTCCTACTCCTCAGATGAGGAGGACGAAGACTATCGTTACAGACAGCCTGAGGAAGCTATTGGAAAAAGAATCTGGTTGATATATCAACCCCTTTAAATGGAGGTTAGACAGGCCAGGAAACAAAGTTTAAAAAGAAAATATATCACTTCCGGGTTAGATTTTCTCAGGATTTCGCTTGCAGAATAAGTATTCTTATTCTCACAGACAATATTTTGACAGTTTTGGAAACTTTGGAGTGTTTTCTATCCTAATCTTTAAATTATATGCATATTCTACGATCTGGGCCAGAGAACATTTCCGTTTACGTTGGGTACGTTATTTGAAAGAAGAAAAAAAATCTGACCCCTAGCGCTAAGTTAACACCCCGGCCATCCTACAATCTAAGCTTGATGCCCTCAATCTCACACAAATGATCAATGAACCTACCAGGTACAACCCCAAATCCGTAAACACGGGCACCCTCATCGATATCATCCTAACCAACTTGCCCTCCAAATACACCTCTGCTGTCTTCACTGCCTCATTGCCTGCATCCGTAATGGGTCAGCGGTCAAACGACCACCCCTCATCACTGTCAAACGCCTTTCTAATCGACCTGGCTCGGGTATCCTGGAAGGATATTGACCTCATCCCGTCAGTAGAGGATGCCTGGTTATTCTTTAAAAGTGCCTTCCTCACCATCTTAAATAAGCACGCCCCATTCAAAAAATGTAGAACCAGGAACAGATATAGCCCTTGGTTCACTCCAGACCTGACTGCCCTTGACCAGCACAAAAACATCCTGTGGCGTACTGCATTAGCATCAAATAGCCCCTGTGATATGCAACTTTTCAGGGAAGTTAAGAACCAAAATACATAAGCAGTTAGGAAAGCTAAGGCTAGCTTTTTCAAACAGAGATTTGCATCCTGTAGTGTTCTGGGACACTGTAAAGTCCATGGAGAATGAGAGCACCTCCCCCC